>NW_006244451.1:0-586 GCF_000226075.1 Solanum tuberosum
AAAATAATAAGAGGACATACAATCACATACTTTCAGTGAGAATATGAAATATAACTTTAACTAAAATTCATCCAACACTATAAAAGATGTTCTCATTTCGTGGGAGATCTGTGGAAAACACAAAAGAAAGTCTAATTTAATTTTTTGAAAGACAGATTATGAAGTTCAAACATATGATTGAAAATTGTAAGAGCCATAGTTTATAAATTAGAAAATTATATTGAGTATCATTTTCAGCTAGACTAAGATAATCATCAAGAGGCTAATACTGATTAGTATATTGAACCACACTGAACAACCACAACCCCTACTTTACACACACAATTGCACTCCCCCACCCTCCCTATCTTTTGGAGCTCATAAATTATGATATGTACGTAAAAAAATCATTTTAGCTGCAAAACAGGACTTTTTCATCCTTCACATAAGACTGAAGTCATAAAAATCTTGAAATTTTAAAAAACATTAATTATTAAATAAAGAGTAAAAACATACCGAAAATTCTACTTATAAGTATAAGAAAAACAAGAAATATTCAAAGCCACTCTAGTTCTTTAAAAGAACGAATCTTTTTAATGTATATACA
>NW_006244452.1:0-585 GCF_000226075.1 Solanum tuberosum
CTCCTCAAAGTTAGGTATCAAAATTTCATGTTTGGTAAAAAAATATAGATACATTAGCAAAAAGAGAATTCCATTCACCATCCCTTAAAACTTACAATCTTCTCTTTTCTACTTCAACATGTAGCATGACGTTTGCAACATCATGCTTCTTTTTTAAGCATTTATTGAGATTTTTTGTGATTGCTAATACATCTCTCATTAAATGCAACATGAACACAACCTAAAATATTTGACAACATTCAAGATTTTCCGTTGCCTTGGCTCCTTCATCAATACTTCGTTCATCAAAAGCAAGTGATTCAAAACTTCAAGAATAGACACAAACATAAGAATTAAAATTTTAAAGGATTTATAATTAGATCCCCAAAAAGTATCATAAGCTCTTGAAAGACCAAGTTTTTCATTAAAACCCTATTAGTTGTAAGTTCACCCATATTTAATGCCTATTAAATTGTTGCCTTTTGAAAATCTAGTAAATCATCCATATGCCTAAAAGAAGATCCCAATACATTAATTTTTTTTGAGACCAATACTGCATGTTTTTCCACCTCAACACACTTTTTAGAGACCCCAACAAGAGTTAGT
>NW_006244453.1:0-585 GCF_000226075.1 Solanum tuberosum
ATCAACCATGTGAGGGGTTTATACCTTGCCACCAGGTGATCCGGGTGTGAACGGTATCCCCCATCCTAAGTTGGGGATATAGATTGGTTGGATCATGCATACATATATGATATCTACTAATAGTATAGAGTTACTTAAACATGTTTTGACTTCACTTTGATCATGCATCCTCATATTGTTATTCATAATGCCTATGAAACTATTTCTTGTATTTCGATTGTGTCCTTGTCTATTGTTGTGTTGCACCCCGCATACTTAGTACATTCCAAGTACTAACGCATATTTCGCCTACATGATGTCACCATGTAGGGACCGGAGCTACTCTTGATCCTTCTCTTCGTTCACGTGGCTAGTACGGTGCTTATCCGAGTTGTTGGTGAGTCCTCATCCTAGTACCGGAGTTAGGATGAAGGAGTTATGATCATTTTTGTAAAACATGTCCGGGCAGAATTGCAATTTCCAGAGAGCTAAGTTACTGTAGCGGGCTGGGGGCGTTTTTCTTTTATAAAAAAAGGATATGTGCCATACTTAGTTATATTTCTTTCTAGCTTCATGTCACGACCCGAGGGCACCCCCTAGTCGTAA
>NW_006244454.1:0-585 GCF_000226075.1 Solanum tuberosum
CCAGTATTTGTATTCATCTTTTTGTTCCTTTTTTTGACATTTTTTCTTTGTTTTGTATTTTTTATTTGTATTTAAAAAAAAAGTATTTATGTCATACCCGATTAATTATGCCCTTTATAACATCCATTACACTAATATAGATTTAAGTAAATGAAAATGGAAAGATGAAAAGATAAAAACTATTCATTTTTATAACTGTTTATAATTATTTAGCCTATAAAAAAATAGTTGAGCATTTGTAACAAATAAGAACAAATTTCTTCACTTTGGCTCTTCTTCTTCTGACGATAATGATCAATATATGGTATCAACTTTTGTCGCTAAGATGTCCATCAAATTTCTAGGTCATGTGACTTTTTAAACAAAAGAGAAAGAGAGAATATCTTATGATTCTTGTGAAGATATTGATGTAAAGAAAAAGATTATGTAACAAAAAATTCTTTTCAAAATAAAAGACTTTTTGAAAAAATGTTTATTCCTCCTACAAGGAGAGAAAATTCATTGTGGTTGAGAAATTTATAAAAAGCCTGATTAGTGTTTCAAAGGGTAAGCAAAATTATTTGGAGAAAAAATCATTCTATTTAT
>NW_006244455.1:0-585 GCF_000226075.1 Solanum tuberosum
TGCTTGCCCTGCTCTTGCCTCCGTTAATTCCAGGTAATATTTCCTTTCGCTTTCTTCTCCAAAATTTGCAATCCCCAAATCTAAACTACCATTGTTAACTCATTAGTCCAGACCCACATCATATTCCTGCTGTTCTTCAGATTAAAATACATCTTTGTTAATAAAAAATTTAAAATTCACCCAAATACCAGACCTTACTGTTGGTTAGTTGATATTTTTAATTAAAAGTAGGTATGTGAAAGGAAGATTCAGGAAAAATAGCTGAAGAATATGTTTTGTTATCGAACAATAAAGTAAAATTGAATTCCTGTTGCGTGTTTACAGATATGTAATCTCCAATTTACGGCGATGACTTTTCCTTCTCCACGGCTTTACTCAGAAGACAAATTATAGAATCTGGTTGCATAAATCCTATATACGACTTGACTTATGCTACATGGACAGTGAAATGCTGCCGTGAAGAACACAGATTTACCACTTTCTCTGAGACATTTGTAACGACATGAATATAAAATATATTAGATAGTTTCCATTGGACTTCTACAGTTTGAACAATTTAAATGGAGTGTTATGGAATTATTAGAT
>NW_006244456.1:0-585 GCF_000226075.1 Solanum tuberosum
ATCCATAACAATACAATCATGAAACATTGAATCAATGTAACCATTCAACTCATCCAGAATACATCAAATATTAATATATCATCAAGTTGCCTTTTCATTTCCCCTATTTTATTATTAAAATCTTTCAAAATGAACTCATCACCACAAATATCAAGCCCTTCACCAATTCTCATTACTCCCTAACACACAAAATAAGAAATATAAGATTACATATCTTTATAAGGGTAACGAAGTGTCAAACACACACTCAATCAACCAGGTACTTGAGCTTTCCCTTTCAGTTGGGCCTCCAAATCATCACAATCTAATCAAAAAGAGAATCACAATAAGAATTTTAAATTAACAACACGCATATAATTATTTTTGGAAAATGGGGCCAAATTGACCCAAAACCCCATTTCCAAAAACTAGAGTTAAATTTTGAAATTCTAGTAAAATCATGTTACCCAGAGGATTTAGAGCAATTCAAAACGGAATTGAAATCATTCCTCAATCAACATTTATTTTAAACCTAGAGTTCTTGAAAAATTCTCCAAACTTTGAAGTTCAAAACCAATAAATTGATGTTTAAAAGTCATAAAGTAT
>NW_006244457.1:0-585 GCF_000226075.1 Solanum tuberosum
TTTAAGGAATTAGTGTCCTCAATGCCTATTTTATGCTTATAATTGATGATAAATTGTTAATTTGCAGGAACGAAGGCAAAAGAGCAAGGAAAGGACATTATAAGGCAAAAAGGAGCGAAAAAAGCTGAAAATGTTGAAGGAAAGCAAGGCTGGTACTCGCCAAAGCCACTTGATGACTCGCCAAGTGGATCCTCAGCTCACCCAAAGTTCCAGAGTGCCAACCCTTGGACAAGACCAACTTGGCGAGCAAACTAGTGTCTCGGCGACGCACCAAACAGATCGGCGAGGCCGATTTTAATCGCCTAATGTTACAAAATGATTTTGCCGAAAAAGGCACGTCAAAAAGGCGAGAAGAGGAGCACTCAACGCATCTCTAATCAGTTCGGCGAGCCTGACTAATTTCACCAAGTGGACTCCGTGCTGAAATTGTTGGAACGTATAAATTCAATTTTGAAAAGAAGAAAAGGAGTTCCCACATTGTCCACTCCTGGGTTTTTGATCTTGAACATTCTAAAATATTGTTTTTACATTTTTGAGTAGAGATTTAGAGTTTGTGAGATTTTTAGCTTCAATTTGAGCATTTGG
>NW_006244458.1:0-585 GCF_000226075.1 Solanum tuberosum
CATCCTTTCCTCACGTTTTCCCTTTTTTTTTTTTTTTCTTCATACCCATTTTTGTTTCTGTTTCCTCTTTCATAGCCACCCTCAACTTATGGATTTCCGTTAGTTGAGGTGCACAATACCCAATGTCGGGTCAGGGCCAAGATTGAAGTTACTTTTTTTTTTTACATTAGCCACCCTCAACTTAGGCTTTTGGCCTAAGTCAAAGTGCACATGTCCAAGGAGGGACCGGGGCCAACATAGTAGATTATGGGAAAGTGAGTTCGGGGATTTGAGAAAGAAATGGTCTATTTGTAGGCTCAAAGTTGGATCAAAGGGAACACTTATCTCATTTGGTTGAATCCTTCTAGACAATTTGTGGATTTTTCAGAACAATGGCCTATGATCACTTCCTATCCTCTAGATCGAATTATCTTAGCAGGACTAACCGGGCAAGTTCTAGTTTTGCACAAAAACCGTTTGAACAGTCAATGATTCTCACCCACTCTTGGCACATAGTTTCATTATCAGATAATCAGATTACCCAGTTCAAGTTTCAGTTAACCGGGCAAATTCTAGTTTTGCACAAAAACCGTTTGAACAGTCAAT
>NW_006244459.1:0-585 GCF_000226075.1 Solanum tuberosum
CATCAGCAAGCCACACCAATAATGATGATGAAGCATGTATGGCAGGAGATGCCAAGAGTGATAATACCAATGAAGAAATTGAAATTGATGCTCTTCTCAAAAAATTCCAAGAGCAAATGGAAGAATCTTCCGACAAAGCCACCTGCAAGGGAAAAGATAAGATGTAAAAGAAGACTCCACTTATATTGAATAATTGGTGTAATAAGACCAAAAAAAATTAATAAAAAAAATAGTAGACCGGGATATATGTCGGCCATATGTTGTAATGGAAAGGCCACGTCAGTCTGTCGGTCTTATCCTTTTATTATTGGTCATTGTAAATTGAGTGGGCCAAATTATCTTATCGCTTTAGATTTCTCGACCTTTATATAAAGAGGAGAAACTGTCTTTAATGAGGCAGGTTTTCAGAAACCCTCTTTCTCTCTATCTCTCTCTCTCTAGTATTGTAATATTTCCTTCGATAAATCTTTTAGAGTTTGAAATAAAAAGCTTTTAGTTGGGTTTGTACATCATCGTGTTTGGAGTTCAACTCCAGGTACTGTTCTTATATATTCAAAACAAAGGATGAGACCTTTATGGCCTCCA
>NW_006244460.1:0-585 GCF_000226075.1 Solanum tuberosum
ACAACCCCCACTGCAACAATCGTGTTCAAGGGAACTACAATCGGAGATAATCGTGCTCCAGTGGTTGCTGGATTTTCTTCCAGGGGTCCAAGCTATGCAAGTCCTAGAATTCTGAAACCAGACATTATTGGTCCTGGTGTTAACATTTTAGCAGCTTGGCATATTTCCTTGGAGAACAACACAAATACCAACTCGACATTCAACATGATCTCAGGCACCTCAATGTCTTGTCCTCACCTCAGTGGCGTTGCAGCACTACTAAAAAGTGTTCACCCCGATTGGTCTCCAGCTGCAATTAAGTCAGCAATTATGACAACTGCCGATGTCTTAAACCTCGGATCCAACTTAATTGAGGACGAAACGAACCTTCCAGCTGATGTCTTTGCCACAGGTGCAGGTCATGTTAATCCATCAAAAGCAAATGATCCCGGCCTGATATATGATATAGAGCCATCTGATTACTTACCTTATTTATGTGGTTTGAATTACACAAACAGACAAGTTACGGTCATTCTGCAGCGCAAAGTTAATTGTTCAGAGGTTACGAGTATCTTAGAAGGTCAACTAAATTATCCATCGTTTGCA
>NW_006244461.1:0-585 GCF_000226075.1 Solanum tuberosum
CATGAGAGGACCAATGATTTGATATAAATTATGTATCTTGATAAATGTTAAACGGTACCTTGTTCGTAATGATTAGTGATATTGTGATTTTCCACAGTGGGTATATGTTATGACGACTTATATTTGATCGTTCGTTGTGTTGAGGGAACTTGTTGCATATAGCAGAAGGGAAAAGTGTTCAAGGGGCGAGTAATTGATAGCATGGGTGGTTCGTGTGTTGTAATGGCGAGAAGTAGGGGTAGCGTATGTGATGAAATATGCTTAGGTGGATTCCACCTTGGAGAAAGGGATTGGGTTTAGTGGTAAGAAAGCTTGTTGTAATGTACTATGTAGCCCCGACTTGGTAATATGAAGAGGAAGTAAGTCTATGATGTGAATGGTTAGTTGGATGCTTGTAGTTGTATTTGGGGACTCATTGATGTGTTAGAACGGTAGACTATGATCAAGACTCTAGTAAGTAGGTTGACAGAAAGGTGGTTAGTAGTTAGTGTGCTAGTTTAATTAGGAGGTATTTCGAAAGAGGGTAAAGGTGGAGAAGCAAGGGGGTTCTATTGCATGATCTTACTAGTTGATTTCTTATGTTAT
>NW_006244462.1:0-584 GCF_000226075.1 Solanum tuberosum
TGTGAGTTATTTTCTTTTTCCCTTTTGACCTTGTATTATAGGAATGTGATGCCAGCTTAACCACAAATCAACCACCTTAATTTAACTGTGCATAGATAATAATGCTGGTTAGGGTTAGACCTTTTTTCAATTATAAATTGTTATTATTTTTTTTAAAAAAATGATTTAATAATGCATTGATCAAATCCGTTTGAGATTGCGTACGTAACACGCTTGCGAACATGATTAAGATCTTTGCATATATTTTTTTCAAAAACAAAATAACTAAGTTTTTCTTTTTAGAGCTTTGAGATAAAATTCTTTAGTTTTTTTTTATTTGAATTATTAAAAGAAAATTAATAAAAACTTGTTTTTGATAAGGATTAAAGTTTCTTGTTTTTCATTTTTTATTTTTTTAACTTTTGAAAAAAAGATTTTTTTTAAAATTATTTTTGAATAAAGATCACCGAACCCAAAGAGGGTTGCCTACGTATCTCATTGAAGTGAGAATCAGCTGTGCGTAGTTCGTCCAGATTGGACAGTAAAAAAAAAACTTTTAAGATATTAATTTTTTTTTTATTTTGACAAATGTAACTTTTCAAAGT
>NW_006244463.1:0-584 GCF_000226075.1 Solanum tuberosum
GGTTCACAAAAGGGCCCTTAACAAATATATAGGAGCCTTAACAGAACTCGTCAACATGGTTGGGTGGCCCGAATTGATTGAAGTCCTCACAGGCTATTGGGACAACGAGAAAATGGTGTTCAGATTTGGAACCATAGAGATCACCCCGACAATTGAGGAAATTCGAGACGGAATAGACACAGTCGGTACAGGGCTTGAAAGAAGAGTGAGAAAGCAGGAACACATCTTAATCCCTAACATGCCTACTCTCGAGGATATTATAATTTGGCTCGGATTAAGAAATGATTACGCCTTCTGGGCCGATGGTTCTAGCGTTTCTTTCATGGATCTCTATGTTAGATTCGGGAATGCAACCTTTTATGCAAATTACAATCAAGAGTTCAGGGTTACCTTCAGAGAATGGGACGGGATCAGACCTTTGGCATTCACTATCGCACTATTAGGCACTATGGTTTTTCCCCAAGGCCCGAGCCTTAGCATCAACACCCGAGTAATAATGCTTGCACACACTCTCTTCCACGGGCATTTGAACCAAGGGAAAGTGAAGCATTATCCTATCGCGCCTGTCATCCTGTCCGACATGT
>NW_006244464.1:0-584 GCF_000226075.1 Solanum tuberosum
AGACTTTGACTGATGCAACCTCTTTGGTTCTCAACTTACAAACCTGGCGATCAAGAATCTGGACGAGAATCTCCTTATAAGATAGGTTTTCCTTGATACCAATATTCTTGGTAGGCACAATAAATGAAGGATCACCCAAATTCTTCTTTAGCATAGAGATATGAAATACTGGATGGACGGCTGAAATGACTTCCAAAACTGAATGGTGAATTGTGCACCCCTATATGAAAGGATGGACAATGGGACTCCATGTCGGACTATCTCACAAATGTATAAACTTGGATAATCTTCTACTGAATTGGTAGTCTTCATTAGTAAGAATTAGGCTTAATTAGTCATTTGGTCTGCAATCACCCAAATTGAATCATGTTACCTACGAGATAGAGCTTAGCCAATAATGATATTGATATTAATCATCTCCCACTTCCACTATGGAAGAGCTATGTTCTGAGTCACCCCACATCACCTTTGGTGTTCAACCTTGACTTGCTAATTTGGGCACTTAGCAACAAAATCTGCAATACACATATTCATACTTTTCCACCAGTAGATCTCTCTCAAGTCATGGTACATCTTTTGGAACC
>NW_006244465.1:0-584 GCF_000226075.1 Solanum tuberosum
AAGAATATTTCATATATCATAAATTCTTTCATATTAGGGCAAATCTTGCTAAACATTATAAGTAACATACATTATCATATGGAAATGTTTGTCCATAACTCTGAGAAATTGAATGAACTGGATTTTTATTTTATTTGCCAAGAAAAAGCCAAACCAAAAAGCACCCAAGGGTGTGGCCTAGTGGTCAATAAAGTGGTTGAGAAATGAGAACCATGAGGTCTCAGGTTCAAAACTCAGCGAAAACAAAAAACACTGTGATTCTTCCTATCCGTCCTAGTCTTGGTGGACAGAGTTACCTAATCCCTATTGTTGGTGGGAGGTGGCAGGTATCCCATGGAATCGGTCGAGGTGCGTGAGAGCTAGTCTGGACACCACGATCATCAAATAAATAAATAAAAGGAAAACCAAAAAAGCTATATAGTTGGTCTAGTTTTGCTTTTTGATGAAAACCGAATCAAACCCCATGAACAATCCTATTATAAAGGATAATAAAATAAAATCATAACAAATCATATATACGACTTAAATATTAATGCAAATCATGCTAATCTTCATTTGATTATGTGTCCATACATGCAATTACT
>NW_006244466.1:0-584 GCF_000226075.1 Solanum tuberosum
AGGACGGTGGAAAGAAGAGAATGAGGAAACCGCCCCCCAAAGCATATGAGTTTACCCCTCGTAGCTAATACCACAGTCAGAGGAAGAAGCTTCGGTGAAGGCACCATCTATCCTTTAGGAGCTTTATTATCTGTTTTTCACTTTCCTTGTAATCAATCAAATGAATGAATGAAGATGAGAAATTTCCTTTGTGTTCGAACTACGTAGGGCCTGAATTCTCCTTCGGAGATACGTAGGCAGCCTTTCAAGGCTCGGCACCCATATTTTTCAAATTTTCTTTTCCCTCTCTTTCATTCTACAAGGAAATATTGAATTCACATCAACAAATGTTAGAAGATGTAGCAAAAAGACCTTAGCTGAACGCAATTTAGTCTTTCTAAGTCACTAGCCCCAAAAATAAAACGAGCAAATTCCTGCTTGTTCAAAAATTAGTCCCCATCACTCGCGGGTTAACGTGTCCTCAAACGAAGCAACTCTTGTGTGTTTATATGCCTTCTATGTGATATCTTGCATTATTCATCAAGAACTAATACTGACAGATCTGCCTATGAGTTGTTTTCTCTACAGGTAGTTAGAACTGATCT
>NW_006244467.1:0-584 GCF_000226075.1 Solanum tuberosum
TCTAGAAATAGACTTCTTCTCTAGGTAAAAGAATAAGGGTTTGTATTCAGGGTCTCACTTCATCATTATATATGTTTTTAATTTTTTATTTTTGGGAGGTGGGGAATTTTACTCCTTAAAATCCATAGATCTCAAAAAAAAATGACGACAAACAACGGAAATACGAGAAAAGAATGTATTACCACGTTTGTTATCTAGAGGCCGGAGCACTTCACCTATGATCTGCCCAATGCTCTGAAGCGACTTCAAATCATCTTCTGTTTTACCATATTCCTTTTTGGCCGCACGCAAATTTTCTCTCACTGTGTACAATTTTACAACCAGCATCAGTTATACAACAATTGAACACAGAAAGACAATAGCGAAGGTTACTAGCACTTGGACAGAAAATTGTTTGGCATCCTATAAAAAAAGAAACAAAATAAATAGATAAAATCAGTGACCATAAAGGAAATATTAATGGTGACAGCATAATTAGCTATCACAAAGCAGACTCATTGCTTTGAGTTTTCATTTCTCAATTCGTGATGTAAGATGTGCACTGTTTGTCAATGCTAACAGCTAAGGATTTAGGTTATAGATGA
>NW_006244468.1:0-584 GCF_000226075.1 Solanum tuberosum
TCTATTTTTGTTGTTGGAACAAAAGAGAACGAATTTGTTCTAGAAAGAAGATTTTTTTGTTACAGAGTGAAAGTATTCTTTTGCCTGGTCATTCCATATTAGGCTATTTTATATAGTAATAGTAAAAAGTAATAGATTTAAAAGGTAATATTACAAAATTATATTTTTGCCCTTGATCTTTCATTTTATGGCTTTTGAAGCATTGATTGAAGACAACCAAGAAAGAGATGGTGTCCATTTTCATTTTTGGATGTGTCTATTTTAGTTGTTGGAACCAAAAAGAACAGATTGTTTCTAGCAAGAAGATTTTTTTATTATTGAGTGAAATTACTCTTTTACTTGGTCATCCCATATTAGGCTTTTTTATATAGTTGTAGTAAAAAGTAATAGACTTAAAACTATTATTATGAAATTATGTGTTTGCCCTTGGTCGTTCATTTTATGGATCTTGATGCATTGATCGAAGACAACCAAGATAGAGATGGAGTCAATTCCGTTTCTGGAAGTGTCTATTTTTGTTGTTGGAATAAAAGAGAATGAATTGTTCTAGAAAGAAGATTTTTTTTGTTATTGAGCTTACTCTT
>NW_006244469.1:0-584 GCF_000226075.1 Solanum tuberosum
ATTTTATCTTGGAAGGAATTAATTTACAACATCGGATATTTGAGGAGAACAAAATTTCTTATGGGCATACAGTGGATTCTGTGTACTCGGAAAGATCTTTATTTTTTCTTTTCATCTTTTAGTATTTCTGATTTTCTAATGAAAATACGGGAGACAACAATATTTAGTAAAATTTTCAATTTGAATAATTGACATGATAAGACCACAAGATTTAAAAAGCTAAACACATATATTTTTTAGACGACAAGATTCCAAAGTCCCATTTGTTTCTTAAACTTCATGTTCAGTCAACTAATAAAGACACTTAAATTAAACTGAATGGACTAATAATGTCACTTTTAGTTGTTTAAATAAACCAGGGGAAGGACTAATAGAAACTTCAAACTTGTTTACATATTACTCGCCGGATCTTTAACAAATCACATCGAACATAAATTCAGTAAGATCAGGAAACATCACCAATAAAGCATTAAATTGTGTCCAACTACCAACTATACCTAGCTATGCTTACACCTAACTAACTAATTCTGGTCCTACCTTGTTTCAAATAGTACTCCCTATGTCCCTAATTATTTGTCCACTTT
>NW_006244470.1:0-584 GCF_000226075.1 Solanum tuberosum
AACATTACACACTGCCTAACTACCATACACACTGATTATAACCACTAAAAAACACACAACCAATCAACAAAACACATGAGAGGCTCTAGCTTACCTAGTTCATATTTAGGGTTGTTACATTATCCCCCACTTGGGAACATTCGTCCTCGAATGACACAAAAACACTTTTAAGGGAATCAACCAAAGTAAACATCCCACCATCAAGCATTTAACCATATAAACATTACACAAAAAAAGGAGGAAAAACAACTCCACATCTAATCCTCTTATAAGCATCATGCAATTCAAGAAATGAAAAGCACACTCCCTAACTCTTTATGCAACTCACATTACCATTCTTTTCATTCCATTGTTGGAGGAATTTCCTTCTCCACATTTCCAAGACCATTTCAACATCAAGGAACCCAATAGGTAATAAACACATCATGCAATTTTCAAGAACACTGTTAAGCATGCTCAACTAATCAATTCTAACAACTTTTAGAAACTCATCAATTTATGCATATAAGGAGAACAACTATCATGAAACTCATTTTTTTATTTAAATAAAGAACTCAATTTACAGCATGCATCATTATAAGGAG
>NW_006244471.1:0-584 GCF_000226075.1 Solanum tuberosum
CATATCTCTGGATACTTGTCCACCACACCATATGTAGACAACCTCTTCTCCTCAATAATAGTCTTCAGTTCCTCAACCTTTAGTCTGTTGAGAAACTGGGGAGGAGGACCCTGTACAGGTGGCGCTGGGACCAAAGTCTAAGCTGAAGTTGGGGAAGAGGAGAAGTCTGAGGCACCCGGACAAATCGTGAATCCCATTGGAGCATATTTCTATTCTCTGGGAAAGTAGGAGTTGGTCATCCTCAGGCTCAGAGATGAGAGCCAGAGAATCTTGGAACTCTCCCTTATTGTCTGATGAAGTGAGGTGAGTCTCATAGACTCCCTCAGTGTCGGAGTTGACCTCCGGTGACTCAACCATGGGCGCCTTGCCCTTTCTTTTGCCTTTTCCTCCCTTTGTAGGGAGTTTGACTCCCTTTGGCTTGGATGCACCTGCATCCTCATTTATGGTGATTCCTTTTGCCCACTTGCGGGGCGGCATGTCTTTTCATTGCACTTTGGGTCTAGCAATTTATGCAAAACACATAGAAACATGTTAGAAATAATTGAAGGAAAATGCAGAAATTAAGTTGCAGAAAGACTCGCCAA
>NW_006244472.1:0-583 GCF_000226075.1 Solanum tuberosum
AATTAATATCAATTTGTCTTATTTAATTACTAGCCGACCCTACCCCTATTTATTTATTTATTTTACAACTAATACCCTGCTCATACATTTACAATACTCTACTCCACCAGCAACCCAAATAACCCCAATAAAATAATAATAATAATAATACAACACCTACAACAATACCCACAAGACCATCAAATACGTACAACAATAATTCCAATCGGCCCCACATTCCCCCACAATACCAAGAAAATCCATTTCAACAATACTCAGCAATACATACAGCAACAACACCGATACAGACCCCACCCCTGCATCCTCATTTTCTTCCTTCAAACCCAGAAATGAGCAGCAAGTCGGATGCCAATTTCGTGAGTCCAAACAGCTCCGAAATTCCGTCAAAACACATGGAAAGCAGTGAGGAACGCGTAACAGCATAAGGTAGCATTATTCCTTGTCTTCTTTCGCCCAACGTCCCTCTCTGTTTGGTACGATTCGCAGCAGCAGTAGCAGCAGCACGCAACTGTCCCACTTCCTCTTTCGGAATGGGACGAAATTTGCAAGAAAAGGGTGTTTCCCTATTTTGGTGTAAGTTTTT
>NW_006244473.1:0-583 GCF_000226075.1 Solanum tuberosum
ACCTAAAAAATCCAAAACCCTAAACCCTAAAAACCTATATAAAACGCTTAACATAAAACCCTAGACCAAAAAAATCCCAAAGCCCTAAACCCTAACCTAAAACCCCAAATATTAAACCTAAAACACTAAATACTATAAACCCAAAAACACATTTAAAACAACTACAATACCCTTACCCTAAACACTACATCCTAAAAATTTTAAACCCTAAACCTAAAAAAAACCCAAAAAAAAAATCCTAAAGCCCCAAACCATAACCCTAAAAAAATCGTAAGAAAACGCTTAAACTCTTAAAAACCCAAAAACCCCTAAACCCCTAAACCTAAAAAAACTGTAAAGTTCGAAACACTATAAAGCGCAAAATTGTATATGCTAAAATCCTAAAAAATACAAAAAAAATCGTAAGCCCTAAACCCTAAACCTATAAAACCATAAAAAAAACCATAAGCCAAAAAATCCAAATCCCTAAGCCCTAAAAACCTAGATATAATCCTTAACCTAATTCCTTAAACCTAAAAGAACCCTAAGCCCTAAAGCCTGAATCCAAACCCAAATCCTAAACTCAAAACCCCTAAGAAACACT
>NW_006244474.1:0-583 GCF_000226075.1 Solanum tuberosum
CAGTCACACATACAATCTCCCCTCATACTCCACTTTTAAAAAGGATAATCTTAGCCATACTCCAAAAATACCACAAAAGAAAGTTATCCTAAAATTGGGAGAAACTATGCCTACAGGCAACATAGAGGAAACATCTAATTGGTAATCCAAAGATATCATGAGCCAAAACAGATTATTTTCCACCAAGAGTCATTCTATCAAGAGTATTACTCCTACTCAAGTTCTACTAGCTACGAAGGAGAATAAATTGATGGATACATCTGTCCAAAATGCTGGGATTATCAAAGCACTAGAACAAAGATTGCAACTCATCCAGCTTGATACGTGCCCACAAGGGTCATCACTCTTCCAGTTCTTCAATCATTAACGTAAAGAGATGGACTTTATAAGTAATCGAATCCTGGAATTGAAATATGGTAGGATTTAATCAGCTGAGAACCCAATCCCTCCCACTACCTCATTTCCTTTGTCTCCACAGACACACGTCATACTGAGACAAGATAACCCTTTCTCCATTTTCAATGATCGTTCACATATGCCTTTGTCATTCGCCCCAGTACTAGATGAGAACAAGTTTGACATT
>NW_006244475.1:0-583 GCF_000226075.1 Solanum tuberosum
CCCCTAGCGAACCCTTGGCCTGGCTTACTTAACTCAGTGAAAAACTTAAACTAAACAAAGATAAGTTCATATAGTAAACTGGAATGTTATAAAGGAACATTCAACTTGCCATTAAGGCAAACTCAAGTCTCAACATGGAATAATGACAATGAAAAGACTAAAAAATAACATCTGACTGTCTATGAAGCCTCTAATAACAACTGAGATGGATGTTGGGACAGATCCCACAATATCCTAATAAACCAAACTACAAAGCAATGAAATGGATCCTCCGGAAAGCAAGGAGGATCATCAACAGACTCGGGACTGCTCGCTGGATCAACGATGCGTCGGGATGCCGATCCTAGTTACCTGTGTCTACATCATAATACGATGCAGGTCAACTGGCATCAGTACATTGAATGTACGAGTATGCGAGTTGGAATGCTAAAATACATATGCTAGAAAGAATCTGAGAGAAACTGAAGAACTTACCTGACTCAACTCAACTCAACATGACTGAATTCATTTCAATATAAAGCAATTTAAAGGCAAGTACAATATAAAGAAAGCTGCTTAAAAACATGATATCAACTCTGTGTGT
>NW_006244476.1:0-583 GCF_000226075.1 Solanum tuberosum
GGAGACAGACTGTATACGCTATGTTCAAAAATGTCACAAATGCCAGACTCATGCAGATATGATTCGAGTCCCTCCCAACGAACTCCATGTTACTAGTTCACCTTGGCCCTTTGCAGCTTGGGGCATGGACGTCATTGGTCCAATCGAGCCAGCGGCATCCAATGGACATAGATTCATTCTGGTTGCAATTGACTACTTCACCAAATGGGTCGAAGCCACTTCTCACAAATCAGTGACAAAGAAGGTTGTGGATGACTTTGTCAAAAATAACATCATCTGTAGATTTGGAATTCCTGAGTCAATCATCACTGATAATGGAACCAACCTAAATAGTGATTTGATGAGATCATTGTGTGAGAAGTTCAAGATCAATCATCGAAATTCCACAGCATACAGACCACAAATGAATGGAGCGGTTGAGGCAGCAAACAAGAACATCAAGAGGATATTGCGAAAAATGATCGATAATCACAAACATTGGCATGAAAAGTTACCTTTTGCATTGCTGGGATATCGTACAACCATCAGAACTTCTACTGGGGCTACACCTTATTTTTTGGTATATGGTAATGAAGCTGTGATA
>NW_006244477.1:0-583 GCF_000226075.1 Solanum tuberosum
TGTGCCGGATGTGGATGGCCTAAGAGAGACAATATTAGAGGAGGCCCATAGGTCCCGATACTCAATCTATCCGGGAGCCACCAAAATGTATCGCGACTTACGTGAGATTTATTGGTGGAACGGAATGAAAAGAGACATAGCAAATTTTGTGGCTAGGTGCTCAAATTGCCAACAAGTCAAAGCCGAGCACCAAGGACCGGGAGGTCTAACTCAAGATATTGATACCCCCACTTGGAAGTGGGAAGAGATCAATATGGACTTCTTGGTAGGTTTGCCTCGAACCCATACGCAACATGATTCCATTTGGCTCATTGTGGATAGATTGACTAAATCAGCCCGTTTCCTTCCCGTCAAGGTTTCTTATTCGGCGGAAGATTATGCTAAGTTGTACATTAAGGAGATTGTGAAATTGCATGGGGCCCCGTTGTCGATTATTTTGGATAGAGGTGCCCAATTTACTTCCCCTTTTTGGAGGTTTTTCTAAAGTGGGGTTGGTACTCAAGTGAAACTTAGTACCGCATTTCACCCTTAAACGGATGGTTAAGCAGAACGCACCATCCAAACCCTAGAGGACATGTTAAGA
>NW_006244478.1:0-583 GCF_000226075.1 Solanum tuberosum
TTCCCTCAAGGCCCTCTGTAGATAACAACTTCTCCTCCAGAATAATTCGCAACCCATCAACTTTGAGTCTGTTATGAAGTCTGGGAGGAGGGATTAGTGGTGGCACTGGAGCTATAGGAGGTGCCAGAGTTGGCACTGAATTTGCTGGGGTGGAAGCTGAAGGAACTCTAGCTGAGTCATGGCGAGATCTAGCATGGATCTCAGCTTGCTGGGACTGTAAGGGTTGGTCATCCTCAGGCTCAGATAATGCAGCCCGGGAGTCAGCAGACAGTCTTTCAATGTCAGAGGTGTGCTCTAGAATTTCAGATACGGGCCTCTTGCCTTTGCCCTTGTCTCCCGTTGGAGGTTCTCCTCTTCCCTTTTTAGTAGGGTTTTCTCCTCCTTCATTTATCACAATACCACATGCTCTTTTATGAGGTGGCATGTCGATGTTTGTCTGTGCCATATCTGCAAAACATTAGGAAAAGTGAGAAGTAATACAAGAAAAATCATAGAAGAAAAAAGTTGCAGAAAAACTCGCCGAACCAGTCGGTGAGTCATCGAATCTCTTTGGCGAGCCAGATCGGGCTCGCCAAAAGGATTG
>NW_006244479.1:0-583 GCF_000226075.1 Solanum tuberosum
CACCCCACTCCTTGTTGCTTGTAAGGTAATAGATTTTTCTCTTTACATTGCATTTCAATTCATAGATTGAATATAGAGGGTCGGGAGTGGGTCTTGACCTTGGGTAATTGTTAGATAAAATTGCATTATAAACTTGAATAATACAATGCCCTTGGGATGATAGATAGTGATTGTATAGCTTTAATTGTGATGTGAGTTTATGTGATCGTAAATACTACATGCTAGTTTCGACTTAGGGTTCCACATCTAGCCTAAATTATTGGGTATAATAATTGGTCGGAATTTTAAGAATGACGAACTAGCATATTTCAAGTATGTATATGCATGATTAGGTTGTGTTAATATTGAAACCAAAAGCCAAAAATGTATGATACCAGGCACTGTTTACTTCCACGATACCCCGTCTACGGACCGTAGATCCATCTACGGACCGTAGATGGGGTTCGTCATTTGATGCACCTGAAAATTTTACCCAAGTGTAAAACCACGGATGTGGACTACGGTCCGTAGATCCATCTACGGACCGTTCTGTACTTTCGTGGTTTTTATCTGCGACCTATATTTCAGGCACCCTGATCCACGG
>NW_006244480.1:0-583 GCF_000226075.1 Solanum tuberosum
AACTAAACCATAAATTGATCATATTGCTCTTATATAGGATGTGCTTGGTGATACTATAACGTTATGATTATGTTTCGCTGGCTATCAACCTACCACGACCCTCATCCTTTATTCTTGAGACCAGCTATACGAAACTTACATAGGTGAGTTGACCCCCAACTGGTTTTGAATTGCGACATAATTTATTGAATGCTATAAATATAGGATAGGATGGGGGAATTAGAACTTAAGCTCAAAATACACTCCTATTGTCCAATCAATTTAAAATTCTCTCCGGAACTTGAGTCTTCCCCTTTCGTTGAACTTCCAACTCAAAGCAATCTATTCAAATAAATGACCACAATAAGATTTCAAAACTAACAACACTCATATTACTATGTGTCTAGTTGAGACCCAAAACTCACCCGAATTTATAATAAAGTTTCTAAATCTTGATTCCAAGCAATAGGTCAAATCTCATATTTCCTGAATTTCAAGTCTAGGGTTAAATCATAATTTCTCTAAACACTACAACCCTAATAGTTTCCATATAATATAATACACTCTGATTCATAGTAACAATGATATGTTCTTGCCCATATAT
>NW_006244481.1:0-582 GCF_000226075.1 Solanum tuberosum
GAAACTTGAAATTGTTGAATATGCATTTTATAAATAGTTGTTAACGGACCTACCAAAGGTGATTGGTGCGGTTTCAAACTTTACTTTCGTAATGTTGTAACATTCTGCCATAGTTCAGACATTTCTTAGTTATTCAAGGTTTCAAGTATCATATTCATATGTTGCTTGACTCTTCATAAATGTTAATTGGGTGTGCACTAAATTTTCTAAAAATAGTGTATTTTTGAACAATCCAACACCGCTGCACAATCGAAATTGAAGAGTCTGCACAACTTAACCACAGTAAGTGTGGTGGATTTTTTTGTTCATTCTGTATTTCGATTTTGTTTCTTGAATCTGACTTGACTCTTTCAGCCGAGATAGTTGAAATTTTGACCATGTTGTAATACAAATGGATCATGAATCTTAGGTAGTAGTTTTATCTTGACTAATTGGCTTGATATGTTTGTATTGTCAGTGTGGTGTTGTAGGCTTTGCTATGATTAGCAAATATTGTTATTTCACTATTGTAAAGCATAAATTTATTTCAACATGGTCACGAAATATATGATTGCTTAAAGTAATATAAGTTGAATTTGTAAT
>NW_006244482.1:0-582 GCF_000226075.1 Solanum tuberosum
TCACAAACGAAGAATGGTTCGAGTCTTAGCTCAAAAAATTTTGGGGTGTTATAGATAACTTTTTTTAATCTAATGATGAGATTTTATCAACTTCTAATTCCTATATTTTCTATAGTGGTTTTTTTATAAAACAAAATTGTTGTCTAATAGCTAGCGTAGCATTAACTTACCTTGTTTTTGTGTTTGATATCCCTATTCATGAGGTTGTTCATTGCTTCACCGAGAAACTTTTTTACCTCCCTCTTGGAATAGTTGTTGCTTTTTTATTTCCTTGTTGCAGACTTCCTTTTCAATATGGAACGTTCTGCCTTTCTTTTCATGGAGTGTTTTTTAATAACCCCAACCTTTAGATTAATAAGAAAAATTTAATTAGAATAATGTAAATGTTTGTGTGTCTTAACATGAAAATAAAAGTTAGTGTCATATGGATAGGATGATATTGTTTGCTCTTATGATAGTAATACTACAATCTAACGAGATTTTTGTTAAGAACTAATGATTTTTGAAAGTACAATATTAAACTACACACATTACAAAGTAATTGTATTACTAACTCTCATTTTCTTGATATATCATTGGTTA
>NW_006244483.1:0-582 GCF_000226075.1 Solanum tuberosum
TGAGATATAAAAGGCGACACTTTTAAAGTGTGACCAAACAGCAGTTCAAGTACTTTAATGGTCGGGTTTTAATTTATATATAGTGACTTCGGTAGTCGGCAAATGCCGACTGCTGCAGCCGGCAAGTATTTTTCGACACTCAGTCTGCCGACTACTCAAAAGTAGTTGGAAAGACATCGGAAAACTACATTTTCCGACTACATTCCGACCAATTTTGAAGTCGGCAAACAACGAAATTCTAGTAGTGTAATATATTCGACATTTGTATTAAATGTCGCTATTTTAGTAACACTTTTGCTAAAAGTCGCTAAAATCAATGACATTTTACAACAAATGTCACTATTTTAGTGACATTTTTTCTAAATGTCACTAAAATCAATGACATTTTGCAGTAAATGTCATAACATATTCGACGTTTATATTAAATGTCACTATTTAAGCGATATTTTTTCTAAATGTCACTAAAACCATTATATTCGACATTTGTAGCAAATGTCATCATTTAAATGACATTTTCGCTATATGTCGCTAAAAACAACGACATTTTAAATGTCATTATTTTAGTGACATTTTACAACAAAT
>NW_006244484.1:0-582 GCF_000226075.1 Solanum tuberosum
GCCATACCTTGATTTATTTGTTATTGTCTTCATTGATAACATACTGGTATATTCGAGGAGCCGGAGTGAACATGAGAAGCATTTGGGGATTGTGCTCCAGACTTTGAGAGATTAGCGACTTTATGCCAAGTTCTCAAAGTGCGAATTTTGGCTTGAGTCTGTAGCATTCTTGGGGCACGTGGTGTCTAAGGATGGCATTATGGTAGATCCTGTTAAGATTGAGGCCATTCGTGATTGGGCCAGGCCCACCTCTGTGACTGAGATTCGTAGCTTCGTCGGATTGGCAGGCTACTATAGGCGTTTTGTTGAGGTTATTTTCTACTATAGCAGCGCCTTTGACTCGGTTGACTCGCCAGGATGTTCCGTTTGTGTGGTCGGAAGAGTGTGAGAGGAGCTTTCTGAGGCTTAAGGAGTTGCTTACCACCGCTCCTATATTGACTCTTCCAGTTGAGGGCGAGGGGTTTACTGTTTATTGTGACGCATCCGGCATTGGTTTGGGTTGTGTACTGATGCAGCAGGGCCGCGTTATTGCTTAAACATCAAGGTAGCTTAAGTCGCACGAGCGCAACTACCCCACTCATG
>NW_006244485.1:0-582 GCF_000226075.1 Solanum tuberosum
CCAACACTAGTGCAAAACTAAAACAACTATCAAATTTTGATACAGGAAAGAAATCAAACAAAGCAAACTACTAGAGAAAAACTTTATCCTATAGCTGGCTAGATTGTACATCTTGGGCTACCTCCCAAGCAGCGCTTGATTTAACGTCGCGGCACGATGCAGGCCTCTTGATTACTCAGACTTCATCAAGATTGTAGGCCTCAATCACTTCTTGCACAGTTTCAGCATTTCCCAGATAGATCTTGATCCTTTGCCCGTTTACCATGAACCTTGTTCCATCCCTATTTTCAAGCTCAATCGCTCCATGGGGGAGCACTTTTGTGAGCAAAAACGGCCCAGTCCATTTGTACTTGAGTTTGCCTGGAAACAAGCACAACCTAGAGTTGAATAGAAGCACAAGATCACCGACCACAAATTCTCGCTTTTCAATTCTTTGATCATGATTCCTCTTCATCTTCTCTTTGTACACGGCTGAACTTTCATAAGCTTTTAGGCGAAACTCATCAAGAATATTCAAGTCATTCTTTCTTTGATTAGATGCGGCGTCCCAATCCAAATTTAACTTCTTCATTTCCCACATCG
>NW_006244486.1:0-582 GCF_000226075.1 Solanum tuberosum
TAAGTACTTGTGTGTATGAATTAAGCCTAAATTCGTAAATTTTGGAAATAGGTTTTTCTTATGCAATTATGTATACTATCGATATATATAACTTAAATTATTTGGTTTTAGACATTTATAATTGATCACTTACCATGAGAATTGCCTTTATGTTGTCCAAAGTGAGATCAATTGGAGTCAATTGCGCTTTCTTCAATTGTAGCAAAAGATCAATAATATCCCCTTCCATGGATTTTGGCTTACTGGAATTAAGATGTTGTTGAATGAGATCTTCGTAAAACTCATCTAAATCTTTATAATTCTTTTCAAGTCTACTAATATTTCCAAATAATTTATCAAGCCAACCAAATAAAGGAAAATAATCAGTGAAAAAGAACCGCGCACTCATTTCTTGTGTCACAGCTAAAAGTTCATCAAATCTCCTCTTGTCATGTGCTTCTTCGTCATACCTAATACCAAAGGCAACTCTACAAATAATAGTGCTTGTTAGTGAAATCACTAAAGTACTCAAATTTGTAATTTGGGAAGCAGTTGCTTGTTGGGATATTTTCGTGATCATTCTAGATACTTCATCTTCACGAA
>NW_006244487.1:0-582 GCF_000226075.1 Solanum tuberosum
GAAGTGAATGAATTAAAAACTTAAGATTTTCAAGAAACTGTACCTTTTTCAAAGTAATTAATTAAGGATATAATAAGTAAAAAAAATTATCCTTTCTTGATTTGTAAAAATGAACAAGTAATTAGTGACAACTAAAAAGAGAAAAATGGACAAGTAATTAGGGAGAAATGGAGTAATTTTATTCTTTTTGTCTCCCAAAAGGTCAATCATTCGTGGACATGAGTTTGGGACGGTGGCACTTGGCAATCAATTGCAGCAATGTGAATGGAGCATATTATATTAATTCATTAACTTTTGGGTATCTAATTAAATTAAATTATACAAACAACGTGACGAATGATTTACTTACTTAAATAATGAGATGATAAACGTACACATTTTATTAAGATCAACTTTGATGCTGCCGTGATGACTGAAAAAGTAAACATAAATAATTTAGTTATTTGTGTTTGATATATAAGTAAATAAAATTATTTTAATTTTTTTTATATGTAATCTATATAAATACAATGAAAGGTGAGAGTATGAATGTGGGGATGAAGGCTAAGGACCCGTTTGACCATAGATTTTCCAAGTAATATT
>NW_006244488.1:0-582 GCF_000226075.1 Solanum tuberosum
AGACGCTCGAGTCGAGTCATTTATGCCCATAAATTCCACATAAACTTCATACATTAAGCATCTTTGAAAGGAGTAGTAGCTTCGAGGTTTAAGTCTTTGAACATTGAGTTCCTAATTCTTTTGAGATTATGGGAATACTACATGTTACCTATTAAGCCCTTGAGTTGAGTTATTCATGCCCATAATTTTGCATGAACCCTATGAGTTGAGCAGTCTAGAGATGAGTAGTATCATTGAGTCTTAAGTTCTGAGTAATGAGGTTCTTTATTGCTCTTAAGATTCTTGAGTTGAGTCGTTAATGTTCATAATTCCTCATGAACCACATGATTTTGAGTTATAAATTTTGAAAAGTTTTTTAAAGCCAACACTTGAGTTCTTAAACTGAGTTTTGAGAAAGTAAAGATGAGTTTTGAGAAAAGAGTTTTCTAAAACATGATTAGTATGACAATCGAGTATGCCATCAATATATGAGAAGTATGGTATCTAGATATAGCATCAATGTTTATGCAGTATGACTTCCTGAGTCATCAATGATCATACTATGATATGATTTTGAAATGTTTTGAGAAAGAGCAAAGTTGA
>NW_006244489.1:0-582 GCF_000226075.1 Solanum tuberosum
TATTATGTTATTGAGCAGATCTGACTGTATTTGAGTATATAATTTACTTTTATCAAGATTCCAATAAATTAGTGGAGGTGACACTTCATCAAAAATGATATTTAGTGGCAATTAATAATGGTAATAATGATAAAGGTTTTATCATTCTTTGTTAATATATATATATATATATATATATATTACCATTAAAAGCTATTTTTATTGTAGTGTGGTCCATTTTTTGAACTAATTATTTAGACGTTCGAAGTTTGACTGTCTTATTTTGATTAAAATGTCCTTTTTCGTGTAATTAATTAACAAAAAAGAAAAATTATGTATACTTAGTTTATTTAATTTTAAATATTTCTACATGTTTAAAATGTTAGTATGATATAAATTAGACATTTTTTTAAAAGTTGAAGTCGCAAATTTTCTTTTATATGACAAATAAATTATGATCATCAATTTATCATGCTGTAAAATATCAAAATCGAACTTAAAAATACCAAATAAAAGTGACATTAAATATTTTTTATAGTGGTAAATTATCATTATATTTTGTTTTTTTTAAAAAATAAATAAATAAATATATATATATATATA
>NW_006244490.1:0-582 GCF_000226075.1 Solanum tuberosum
AGAGAAAAATCGTGCATAAGCTTATACTCACTAAAACATAAGATGAGATAATATTGTTTTAAAAAAGTCATATATTCTGATTCTCTTTGATTAGTCTATCATATATATAAATTGAAAATTTATCTTGAGATCTTGTGCAATGTAAATAATAAACGGTTGATGATGAATTCATCAAGCTCCTTATATATTCTATCCAGCTAGTTTGCAACCAAACAAGGGAGGAGGTTATTTCACCTCTTAGTTTCTTTATTTGTTTGGTGCAATAGGGGAGGAAGTTATTTGTTTGGTGTAGTAGGACAGAAAAATATACTCCAGCAACAACAAGAAGCAACTCTTTCTTGTTAACACTAGGATCAGAGTCTAGCATCTCATATAGTGTCTCAACCATCTCATAATTCCTTCAAGTGATAAAGCTTAGCATTTGAAAGTGAACTTCATCAGAAAAAACACATCATGTATCTCATTATATACCATGTATGCATTTTCAAACTACTGCAACTTGTTACTTCCCTTTACACTTAAACCAAATAAGAAGAGAAACTCTCTTAGAATTAGGAATATTGTCGTCAACTCATGCAACAA
>NW_006244491.1:0-582 GCF_000226075.1 Solanum tuberosum
AAAGTTGATTCTAACACGTATATTTTAACACTCGCGCGAAGCGCGGCTACGTTTCCTAGTAATTAATTAATAAAGAAAGAGACAAAGCACCATTGAAATCTTTTGTAGACCAACCGTTTTAAACCAAATTAATGCAACTAATCATGAAGGCAACCGTTTTTAATTCACATACTCCAATACATAAACTTCTCCTATCTTAATTCTCACATTTTTATACTAATAGTGAATGAAAAAATTAAATAACAAAAATAAGTTCAAATAATAATAAGCAAATACATCTATAGAGGAGGTATTTAAAATTCAAATTAGCAGTTAAATCAAAGAAGTAAAAAAAACATGGAAAAAAGATCAAATATATCCTCAACTTTCTTAGAAAGATCATATATATCACTATATGGATTTAATAAAAAATTAAAAGATATAAATTTAAAGTAATGTTTTTACTTCCATTAGATGAAAAGGGTACATGTGATTAACTTGTAATAGTAAGAATATGTGTCACTTTTTTTAATGAGAGATATATCAATTCTACATTCACAAAGCTAAGAAATTGTAACATCTCGCAATTTGAAATAGCTAGGA
>NW_006244492.1:0-582 GCF_000226075.1 Solanum tuberosum
CCTATCCAAAATCAAAGTCAAAGTTCTTATGAATTCATCAAAATTGATAATTTTAAAGTTAGCTATTATGATCTCAACCGAGACCAGAATTCAAATATAGAAATTAAACAATCAACTCAACACTTTTTGGGAATTTTCTGTTATTTATCAAAAACAGAGAAATGGTACTCAAACCAATAGGGAAATTCTAACTAGTAAAAGAAATGAGATTAATATTGAGCTCCATTCAAGAATTGATCTGCAGAAGAAGAAGAAGAGAGGAAAGAATCAGATTGAGATGAGATGAGCAGAGAATTTGAGAGGGAGAAAAGAGCACGAGGAAAGGGTTGAGAATTACCAGATTTTAGTTAGCCTTCTCTCTCTTCTGTGATGTGTATATATAACCATTTGTCCACGTGGCACGATCTCGTCCCTTGAGCTTAATTAACTGAAATAAATCTTGACCCTTCATTCTTTTATTTACTCAGTTAAGACTTATACTCCTTCCGGACTTCAACTCTTAACGGCAACATTTTATCAGTTAGTGGAGATCATAACATACCCTCTGCCTTCAAATGATCCTTGTCCTCAAGGATTGGGATT
>NW_006244493.1:0-581 GCF_000226075.1 Solanum tuberosum
TTGTAAGATCAGAAAATGCTTATAAATTAAACTCAAAAGAAAATCCAAATATAAGACTAAGAAGAGTGAAGAGAATTAAGAAAAATATCATGGCTAGTTTTGATATTCCAACAATTGATGTTTCTCCATTTTTTAGATCAGATGAAAATGGAGAAGGGAAAACGAAGGCTATTGAGCAAATTAGAGAAGCTTGTGTTAACTTTGGTTTCTTCCAAATTGTGAATCATGGAATTCCTTTGGAGTTGTTGAGCCAAACCATGGATATGTATAAGAATTTCTTTGCTTGTTCTGATGAAGAAAAACTCGCGGTACCTTCTGATAATTATTTAAAAAGCACAAAGAATTCAGTTGAGAACTTGGTGTTTCGTTTTCCATTCTCTGTCGTGGATGTCTGCCCCAACAAACTACCTCATTTCAAGTACTAATATATTCTCTCTTGATTGCAACTCAAATTAGTTGTTTCTAGTTTTTTGCATTTTCAGAATGTTGCCTAATAAATATGTTTTGATATTGTTAGGCAAGTATTGGAGGAGATGATTTCCCAGTTCACAAAATTAGGAGTTGTGTTGGAAGGAATCATA
>NW_006244494.1:0-581 GCF_000226075.1 Solanum tuberosum
AAACTTGTATTTAAATAAAGGTTTAAGTCATCTAAAGCCACTTAAAGTTATCTCCATATTTCACTTGGACATCTCATCTTAGACTTGTTCTAATTGAACACTTTCACAAATAATTTGTTTTTACCTATCAGACACTTTTGAAACAATCAACAAAAAAAAGAACGTGTGTGTAATACACTCGCGATGACGTGCATGTCAGAGTAACTAATCAAAAAAACACATATGGTATGGGGGCAGAACAACAATTAAAAAAATAAATTAAAAAGAAAACCCCTCCTATTCTTTTTCTTCATTTGTCAGAAGCCAGAACCCTTCTCCCCCCAAAACATACACACATCAACAAACCATTGTCTTCAAATCTGAGTTTTTTATTCAAACATCAATTTATTTTTATTAATATTTTTCTTGTTCTTGTATTGTGAGTTCTTTAGAGTTTGAATACATCAACAATTTCAAAAAATAACTTCAGATTCGTATTAATCTTGCCGGAAACAATGGAGTTTCGCCGGAAATAATGAACACCAAAGTGAGAAAACCATCGATCACTAGATTCTTGTTATTTTAAATTTTTTGTGTCTTTA
>NW_006244495.1:0-581 GCF_000226075.1 Solanum tuberosum
ATTACTCAATTCCCTACTAATTCAACATTATTCATAATGTAGGTCAACTTACCATCCTTTCCAAGCCACCTTCAGCATTCTCATGATCAAACAATTCACAATAGAAAGCATAGGAAATCATGGTATTCAACTATACCATTTAAGCTAAGCATAAGCCCATAATCAACATGAAGATAAATTCACAATTTTTTTCCCATTCTAGGCCAACATCCCCACATCCTTCAATTCAATAAAAATTCTTAACAATTCACATATATGATACCATATATGAACAGCCCATACCATACTAACACAATTTTTATAATCATCTACTCAAAAATCAAAAACACCCACTTTATGGTGAAATTTAGAGAATTTGAGAAAACATGGGTTTATGGGGATTTCTTTCTAAAAATCATTAATAATCATTAATAACAATATAAATCATCATTTAAAACCTTTTTTATGCAAGAACCCATTCTAGAATCAAAATTAGGACTTCAGGATTTTTGAAGAACTTTGAAAATACTTTGAATTAACTCTTTGATTGAAAAAGGAATCAAAGATAAAGAGTCCCCATACCTTAACTAAGAATCCCCAAG
>NW_006244496.1:0-581 GCF_000226075.1 Solanum tuberosum
GACTGGTTGCAAAGGGTTTTAGTCAAAAAGAGGGCTTAGATTACTCAGAGACTTTTTCTCCTGTTGCCAAAATGGTTACCGTAAGATCAGTCTTGGCTGTGGCTGCTGCCAGACATTGGTCTGTGTTTCAAATGGATGTGCACAATGCATTTTTGCAGGGTGATCTTCCTGAGGATGTCTATATGGTTATACCACCTGGTTTTTGCAGACAGAGGGCGACTGGCAAAGTCTGCAAACTTCACAAATCCTTATATGGTCTAAAACAGGCACCAAGACAATGGAATCTTAAACTAACTGAAGCTTTAGTTCAGTTGGGATTTGTTCAAAGCCATTATGATTATTCCCTTTTTACCAAGAAAGTAAATAAGGAGTTGATAGTGGTGCTTGTGTATGTAGATGATCTACTTGTGACTGGCAGCTGTAGTAACTTGATTGTGCAGACTAGAAATGATCTTAAACTCAAGTTCAAAATGAAGGATCTGGGAGAACTAAAATTCTTCCTTGGTATTGAATTTGCTAGGTCTAAGGAGGGGTATGTAATGAGCCAGCGCAAGTATGCCTTGGAGTTGATATCTGAGATG
>NW_006244497.1:0-581 GCF_000226075.1 Solanum tuberosum
TATAAAGCCCTATTTATTGATCATTGTGGTAATTCTTGCAATGGTAAGTTGTCCAACCTAAGGGTTGCTGTCAATATTTACAGTTTGAGAACTGATTCTTGGACAACACTCCATGACCAACTTCAGGGAATCTTTCTGTTAAATTATTCAGGTAAATTTATCAATGGGAAAATTTATTGGGCTGCATCTACGGGTATTCATGATTACAATGTGCGCAACATCATTTCATTTGATGTAGCAAACGAGACATGGGGAAGCTTGGAGCTTCCCATTTGTAGAGAAGAAGTTTTTAATATCAAACTGGGAATTGTGGAAAGTGAACTTTCTGTGCTCTATACTTGTAAGCCAGGTACTACCTCTGATGTCTGGATTTTGAAAGATCGCAGAGTTAATGTACCATGGATGAACCAGTTCACCATCGAATATCCTCAATATGTTGTATTGTATGGGTTTGATTCACCCATTTTCACATTTTCTATATACCTTTGCCTGTCAGATAAGGGTGACATTTTACTCTTGATTCCCGAAAAAATCATGATATTTGTTGGTTCAACTAAAAAATTCAAGCACACTGCTATTGT
>NW_006244498.1:0-580 GCF_000226075.1 Solanum tuberosum
TGATTTGTGGTGGCATATATATATATGATTGTTCATAGTTCTCTAAAAAGTAACATATTTTTATATTTAAAAATAATTTATTTTTTAATTTTCTTAGTTTATTTACAATAATATGTTTTTTTGTTTTAAGAATCGTACTATGCTAAATATTACAAAGTTTCAACAGTTTAATTTCATAAACGCAGTGCCACGTAAAATAAATTAATGGAATAGACATATTTTTTGTAGATATATTTCCCCACCTAACGAATAAAAGCATTTTTAGCCATAATTTAAGAAAAATATGATAAAATTAATAAAAAATGAACGGTTCTCTGTAACACCCCGAAAATTCCTAAGTTAAATCCCGAACTATTCTTTATTAGCATATAAGGTCTTATTGGGTTATTCTTAAATTTCTCATATATGTAAAGGTAAATCCTTTAGTGTGGGAAGGATTTTGGATATCAATTAAGGTCGTTAAAAACTCCTAGCACAATGCTGAGTTGAAAGTTTCCTTACCGGTTACATTTTAATGTAAGAGTTTACTTGGGTCAACTTCAAGCAACCATATCTCCTAGAATATAAAGAGTTACGTGGC
>NW_006244499.1:0-580 GCF_000226075.1 Solanum tuberosum
GAAGCATTTATACACTTTCAAGTAAGATTTATTCTTCATATTCCCTCCAAATGGGATAAAACTTGGAATGTTACAACTCTATAGAGAAAAGTTATTGATTCAACTTGTGACTGTAGATGTCAGAAAAATCTTTCATAATTCATATTTACTTCAAGTTTGAACTTACAATTTGTCTTTAGAAAATTATAGTCCATAAATATCTAACAACTCAAATAAAGCTCAAACTGCATCATATTTACTTCATTATCTCTTATTAAAATGCTACATATATTGAGAATTTTCATGATCTGTACCAAGTCAAGTATGTGATTATAAAACTCTCTTTGCTACTTCTCTTGTCCGCACAAATTAGCTTAGCATGACCAACTCTAAAGCTAATAGTTCATAGATTTTTCTTTAAGTCCATTCCCTCATAAGGGAGGAGTAAGTCTAAGCAGACACTACCCTCCCCAGACCCATCAACAAATTCAAATAACAATAATTTAGCTAATAGAATGTATTGGCAGAAGGATGTACTCTAATTTAGTTAGCAACCAAATCCAAACACACAACAAAACTATTCTCATAATTAGAATACAAT
>NW_006244500.1:0-580 GCF_000226075.1 Solanum tuberosum
ATTGGGCCCGCGCTGGCGCGGGAACCTAATATCTAGTTTGTAGATAAATACAAATTTATCATGGTTGAGTCCTTTTTTCCTTCTTCTAAACTCTAGGTTAAACAGTCCAGTTAATATTTTTCTTTAGTAGGCGTTTGACCATGCGATACCATATCACGATATGGTGTCGTTAGATGGAATCAGCGTTTGGACATGCGATTTTACGCTGATTCCATCTCATGATTCCATAGCATGAGAGGTGATACCATATTCTCCAAAAACCATGATATAGAATCACCATGTGATTCCATATCACGATTTGACATATTTTAATACAATAATTGATCCATGAGTTTATATTTTGTTAAAACAATCCCACATTTATATCTACTAACCATTTGTTTCATAAGTAAATAAAATTTATAATCACATCATTACTTTTTAAAATTTATTATTCTCACCAATATAAAATTTATTATTACTTTAAATTTGGTGAATATAAATGATAAAGTAGAAATTCATTTGGTGAATATAAATGAGAACGAAGGGAGTAATACTCTTTTGGTTTTTCATAATAAAAAAAAACGTCTTAATCTTATGA
>NW_006244501.1:0-580 GCF_000226075.1 Solanum tuberosum
TTACATACCTGGAAGAACAAGATTCTTGAAGAATATTATATAAGAATTTGATTAGAAGCCTTGAAACCCTAGCTTGAACGAAATCAATAAATCATTCTTAAAATTCTTGAATTAGTTTCTTGAAATCTCTATGGCCAAGAATTACAATTTTCATTAGTAATTCATAATTTTACAGAGGAATTTGAGTTGGAAAGAATGAAATTCTTGGTGTAACACCCCGCAACTAGAAAGAGCTAGAATTAGAAAGAGTGATTTTTAATGAAAATCTGGAAATTTGACAAAATTAAGTTAAGAATGAATTTTGGGTCTAATTCAAACGACCATAACTCCTAGCTCGGGATGATTTAGGTGTTCTACAAGATAACGTAGAAAATATCTTTGAATTATCTTTCCAAGGCCACCGAGTTTGCTCAATTTCAAGTTCGTATGAGTGAGATATTCCCATTTGAAGTTGGGCTGTCCAAATAAGGAAAGTCAAAACCGGATTTTAGAAGGGTATTGTGGTTTTTTCACTACCCAATTAACTAAATTCGTTTTTGGTGATTAAGTTGGGGTCTCAACTGATGGGATTCAGTTTACG
>NW_006244502.1:0-580 GCF_000226075.1 Solanum tuberosum
CAACCATCACCTAACCCTAGATCATCATCTAAGGCTTATTTCTAGGATTTAATCACAAAACTTTCGGTGCACGAAGGCCTACACATGAATCCTACCATTGATTTACACATATTACATACTGAACACAGATTTTTACTACTCAATTTATAAAACCTTGCCTACATGGGCGCCAAGCAGCTGTACTGATTTTTGGTCTTCGATTATCATTTCCAGGCTTTGTGACGATGATCTTGATCAGAAATTCGCAATCCATTAAAATCTTCATGCTAGGAATCTCTCTCTTCCTTCTTCCCAGGCTTGCAGTAGCTTTTTGGGGGTTTCTAGGGTGTTTTTATGACTAAATTAGGTATTTTAGGAAGAAAGAAAAAATAGGATTTTGCATTATTTGCATTTTGTCTCGCCTATCTTGCTCTAGCGCCAACTTATCCCTCCCTGGCGTCGCAGCCCTAGAGGCATCTGGCTCCCCCTAGCGGGACAATGGCCAAGAATTTTCCCAGATTTTTGTTCTCCTAAATAATGACGGTTCGGGTCGCTACCTAATTTTCTTATGTGCATTGATTGTTGTACACCGTGATGAGGC
>NW_006244503.1:0-580 GCF_000226075.1 Solanum tuberosum
ACCTCACACACCTTTTGTTGGTTGGGCCTCTCCCATGATAAAATTTTTCCGAAATATTACAAGTTTTACTCCAAAGTTTTAACATTGAAATCATCCCAATTAATAAATATAAAATATGTACATGTCTAAAAATTTTGGATCCGGCTCCTCTCCTTTTTTCCCAAGTTCTTGCTTGGATGTGAGACACATGACATAGATAAAAATCAATGGCTAAAATTTAATTAGATAATTAATATTTCATAATAATAATACCATAATCATAAGTCAACCACTCTTTCTTAATTCTCTCCTCCCATATTTATCATTTAATTATCTCTTCTCCTTTCTGATTCAAAAATTTCACCATACAATTTCATTTCAACAATGGCTAATCTACTCTCTTCTTCTCAAGATAGCATTACCATGACCGACAAAATCTCATGAACCCAAACCTTATTATGTGTTGTTTCTTTCTAATGAGACCAAATCGAAGTAACTATTACAAAGAAAGCTTTACAAGTTAATCGATGGATTGACCAAATAGTTCACAATCATCGTCGAAGACTCTGTTGAAGGAAGCTTGAAGACTGATGGAACATGT
>NW_006244504.1:0-580 GCF_000226075.1 Solanum tuberosum
TGTAGTTTCTAGAGAGAAGACTTTTTGGGAGGGAAGGTTTTTGATTTGGGGTTTTGAAATAATGAATATAAAATAGCATTTTAATGTTTAATACTCTTAAAATATGTTAATAAACACAAAATAACCATCCAAACACTTTACTAAGAAAAGAGTGAATTTACCACTTCACCCATCACTTGGCCGTGCCTCTTGACAGATTGCAGACATGGTTCACGAGACCCCATCCACGGTCTGTGGATGGAGTTATGGACCATACTGTCCCTCCATCAACTGAGGTTGTGTCTTTCTTTAGACGGCCATAACCTACGGAGTCCATCCACTGAATGGATGGACCTACGGGGAGTAGACTCCTTCCGTAGGTCACCCCATTTTGGGTATCCCCATGGTTTCCTTGGTGTCTTGTAGCTTAGACTTAGGTTCCTCCTCAAGGAACCTTAGGGTGCTCCTTGGGGGGGTCATACCTTGACGTCTAGCCTCTAAACACTTCAACCATGGCTTGGGACAACCTTAAACCACTTCAAAACTCAAGACACACTCACACCACACTCAAACACACACACGTTAGGCTCTAGTTTCACTA
>NW_006244505.1:0-580 GCF_000226075.1 Solanum tuberosum
AAACGCTGGAGAATTACAATATATACATATATATATACACACACCTAATATATGTATACTTATTTTCTGGAAAAACAAGCTAATTATTGCCAACAATTTTTTTATACTCATCCACCTACCAAGTCTCTAGGTTAAGAAACTATGTGCGGTACTGAGAAGACGTCGAAGGATTCTAGTGACGAGGCTTCAGTCTGCGAGTCGATACAAATCAACACCCCCTCCAAACTAAAATTTTCTTTGAGTGCAGGAACACAGGAATTAAAAAAATAACATCAAGTCTCGGGGCATGACCGGAAGCGCCACTCGACTTCTCACAATCATAAGCCAAAATACTCTTTCCCTACTTTATCTTCCCCAAGTACTTCAACTTGCATCTTATGTCTAAGAATATTTCATTTAAATTTTTGCAGGTATGCTCAAGATCCGGATCAAATACTAAGAAAGAGGCCCTCGTAGGAAATAGGATGTTTAATTTTCTGTCAAAATAACTCCACCAACTGGAGCTTGTAGCAAAACATTGTCAAACTCCGCCGACCGGAGGCTATACATAGCAAACGTCGTTAAACTCCACCACTTGGAG
>NW_006244506.1:0-580 GCF_000226075.1 Solanum tuberosum
CACCTTTCATAAAAGAAATGAAAACAACATCATTTCAGAATTTAGAGAAGAAGGAAAAAACCAAACCCAAACATATCAAAGTAAAGTAACATATAAAGGGTATTTTCTTTCAGTTACTGGAGATATTAATTCTAGGCCCCCCTGAGTCAATAATCTTTTATACACCTTAAGTTCATCAAGTTTTGTTTAAATCCCTTTCCCTTATAGTGGCAGATCGGATCCCAGACTTAAATATGTGAGTTTCACCTTAATATTCTTTCTTAGTATTGACAAAGAAAAATGGAATAATCTGATAAAGCTTCGAAGCTCAAATTTTAAAATTTAACCTACCGTAAATGTGTTAATCATTTCGAATGAATAATATATGAAAAGACTTGAAATATTGAGAGGAACTCATATCTAAAATTTAAAACTGTTTAATAGGAGTTTTGAGTTGGTTGAGATTGAAAAAAAAACAGGAAGAAGATGAAATGTGTTAATATATAAATATTATATAACCAGTGTTTATATATATATATATATATATATATTTATAGTTATGATATGTAATTTCTAATTTAGTTTAACAACTCTAAAATTT
>NW_006244507.1:0-580 GCF_000226075.1 Solanum tuberosum
AAGTATCACTATCAAATTACTTGAGACTTGGCGTATTGCTTTTTCCGTGATGAAGTTGATTAAGATTGATAAGTGAAATCAAATGAATAAAGAGTTCTTAAGTGGTTGTTTGGTGTTTTTACCTTATACGACTATTTCTAACGAGATTATTATGACTAAAAAATATGTATACTGTTATGAATACATTTTAAAAAATGAGAACTCGCCGACGAAACTTATAGTAATAAACTAATATTTTTAATATAATGTCGCTACAATATTTGTTCCTTTAAATATGGACACACTTACAAATTATTTTGCTTACGCCACGGATACATATAGCTTTGGAACGCTGAAATTTTAGGTTTGGTATAGTTAATACTTAAGGTATTGGTATTTCAGGCTTTGGTAAGGCTGGAATATTCGGGGATTCTGGTGTAGGGATCTCAGGGAATGATGTCTATAGAAAGCGGCTCGTGTAGTTGCACCAGCTAACTGATCATGCATGAAGCATAAATTGTCCTTATCATTCTTTTGGAGAAGGTGAAGCAGAGGAAATTGAATCCATTTAATGTGCATTAGGATGAATGAAACAAAAAAC
>NW_006244508.1:0-579 GCF_000226075.1 Solanum tuberosum
GTTGCAATATCAATTAAAATCGTTGCCAAAATATTTAAAAAAGTGTGCCATAAGAACAATCTATTGCAACATACTCTATTGCAACGGTTGCTAACAGTTACCACAACCCCTAATGCAATAGTTGTAAACCGTTACAACTGCTGTAATATTATAGTGCCTATAGATGGACATAAAACCGTTGCAATAGAGGTTCCTATAGCAACACTTTCAAGAACTGTGACATTAACTGTTACAATAGAGCTATAGTAATGTGAGTAGATGAGACGGTTGTAATACCGTTGCTGTAGCGCTCTGGCAACGGTTTTTGGTCCTATTGCAACGCATATGAAACTGTTGTTGTAGATCAAAATTCTAGTAGTGACGGATGTGCAGAACGGTTTGTAGATGGATCTACGGACCGTAGTCCACATCCGTGGTTTCACACTTGGTGAAAATTTTCATGTGCATCCATTCACGAACTTCATCTACGGTCCATAGATGGATCTACATTCCGTAGACGGGGTATCGTGGATGTCATCTGTGCCAGGTATCAGCCAAATTTTATATTTAGGATCATACATTTTTGGCCTTATTTTTCAA
>NW_006244509.1:0-579 GCF_000226075.1 Solanum tuberosum
TTTTTTTTTTTGAGAATCAATACTGTTAAGAACCTGCTAGTTTTACGACAAAAAGAATTTTTTCCAAGAAAGTAGCTCATCTCCCTTTGATTCATGATTCGGCAGATTAATTGAATGAGATATTTGCAGAAACGGTTCCCCTTTATTAAAATCAACAAATCTGAAAATTTCTATCCTAACATTTTCTTTTGAAAATTCTACTCATTATAGTTGTATTTACTCAGATCCAGCAGCATGACATCAAAATTAGCACATGCACATGACTTATTGGAGAAAATTTTAGACGCCAAAGAGGCAAAGAAAAATAAAATATCAAACCTGTGACTACCAAGTAAAGATGAATGCTGGAGTTGTTATTGATCGATTAAATCTTGAGCACCAACCTTTTTCTTCTATTTTGCTCAGAGCCGTGGAAGGCGAAACATTAGTTTCTCTTCCATTGTTAGCATTGGAAGAAGTAGGAAATGGGTTTGGAAGGTAGTGGAAATTAGTGGAGTAACACGTGTAGCACACGTGTTTATTCAATAGTGAATAGGGCTAGTCCAATTTTTTATACTATTGGTACAACTTTGTAGAGCT
>NW_006244510.1:0-579 GCF_000226075.1 Solanum tuberosum
TTCTCATCTCCTTCACATTCTCATCAGTAGCATCAAATCTTCTCATCATCTTCTGTAGCATATCTTCAATACGCGTCATATTACCTCCGACTTCCCTAGCACCAGATTCCCGATTTTGAGGGGGAACATAGGGTCCAACCCGATCGTTTCTGTTGCCATAGTTGTTCCTGTTGTAGTTGTTGTCGCGATTGAAGCTCCCATCTCGGACTTAGTGACCCTCTCGGTTGTAATTTCCATAGTTCCGACCTTGGTTCCCTTGACCTTGGCGCCAATTTTCCGTGTTGGATCCTTGGGCGTTTGGTCGGAAACCTCCCGTCTGATCATTCACCGCATAAGTGTCCTCTTCATAGTAACACTCCTCAACTGGTGGTGGAGTTCTAGTTAAGTAATTTACAACATTTACCTTTTCTGCTCCTCCACTCACATGCTTCAATACCAACCCCAACTCTGTCCTCATCTGAGCCATCTCCTCACGAATATCATCTGCAGAGTTAACAGTAGCATTATGAACAGCAAATGTGTGTCTCCGAGTATCTGACCTTTTAGTGCTCCACGCTTTATTGTTGCGAGAGATCCTCT
>NW_006244511.1:0-579 GCF_000226075.1 Solanum tuberosum
TAGTTAGTGAATTTAGTTGTCGGAATTAAGTCAAAACAAAACTAGTTAAAGTGAAAAGGTTGTTAAATTGTTTGAATAAGTTAAAATAAATGTTGTGGGTTAGTTAGTGAATTTAGTTGTCGGAATTAAGTCAAAACTAAACTAGTTAAAGTGAAAAAGTTGTTAAGTTGTTTAAATAAGTTAAAATAAATGTTGTGGGTTAGTTAGTGAATTTAGTTGTCGGAATTAAGTCAAAACTAAACTAGTTAAAGTGAAAAAGTTGTTAAGTTGTTTAAATAAGTTAAAATAAATGTTGTGGGTTAGTTAGTGAATTTAGTTGTCGGAATTAAGTCAAAACTAAACTAGTTAAAGTGAAAAAGTTGTTAAGTTGTTTAAATAAGTTAAAATAAATGTTGTGGGTTAGTTAGTGAATTTAGTTGTCGGAATTAAGTCAAAACTAAACTAGTTAAAGTAAAAAAGTTGTTAAGTTGTTTAAATAAGTTAATAGACATATGTAAGAACTCCATTCAAACTAATCTTTCTTTCTTTTCCTTGTATATTAATCATTCTTATTCGTAGAGTTCTTTGTTTAAATTACAG
>NW_006244512.1:0-579 GCF_000226075.1 Solanum tuberosum
AAAATATTTACGAATAAATAAGGTAAAAAATTTAACTAAGCTACTAAAATTCCCGCAACATAAAATTTCAAAAGTGATAAAAAAAAAACCTCAAATGTAGAGAACTTCCAGAGTGGGGAATGAGTAGCCACAACAGAACATTCCCCAGATTGCATTTGCAACCAATAAAAATAACAATTTCTAATTTAAAAAAATTCAGCTTTCTTGGTTTTGACAAATAAAAACCAAGATTTTGCTGAATAATAAAGAAAATTCAAACAATTGAGGAGGAGGATGAAAATTATAAAGAACATTCAAATTTCCAAAAATCAGATTAATGAAAAATAATGTTTTTTTAATAAAAAAAACTCAAAAATTTAGTAAAATAATTTTTTTGGCAAACTCTTGAACCTTTAAAGGTTGTAGAAAAATCCCCATGGACAAGCTTTGAATTATTTTTTTCTCTTTTGTTTCCAAAAGAGAGAAAAAGAGAAATGAAAGTCAATTTTTTGAAATTAGTTTTTTCTTTGTTTTGTTTAGGCTCAAGCTGCTTATTTTCCGGGTGTTCAATGTTGTTTTTCCTCTAATTTTGATTTTTTT
>NW_006244513.1:0-579 GCF_000226075.1 Solanum tuberosum
CCATAACTCGGGCCTCGGATGTCCGTTTCCGTCGATTCTTTTTTTGAACCTGCGTATATTTTCAATATCTACGCAACCGAACGGTCGTAACGCGTTTCGGGCGAGCCGATTTTTCGAAAAACGCCTTTTACTCATTGAATTTGACGAAAAGTAAAAGGAAATTCAATGAGAGGGATGAGTTTTCAAATTAGATCTCGCAAAATAACGAGGAATCAAACAAAGAATTGCTCCGAAACGACGTTCGAGTCGGAAGTTACGATCGTTTGAAAAAATTCTTAGAGATTGAAGGTAGCCGTGAATTTAGGAAATTTCAAACGGCCATCACTCGGGCTTCGGATGTCCGTTTCAGTCGATTTTTTTTTGAACCTGCGTATATTTTCAATATCTACGCACCCGAACGGTCGTAACGCGTTTCGGGCGAGCCGACTTTTTCGAAAACCGCCTTTTACTCATTGAAATTTGACGAAAAAGTAAAAAGGAAATTCAAACGGCCATAACTCGAGCTTCGGACGTCCGTTTCAGGCGATTTGTTTTTTGAACCTACATATTTTTACAATATCTACTCAACCGAAACGTCGC
>NW_006244514.1:0-578 GCF_000226075.1 Solanum tuberosum
CAATATAGGTGGATGTACCCAATTGAGCGGTATGTTTTTAATTTATAATTTTGATTTAATTTTATGTGGTTTGTTAATTTTATCATTCTAATTTGAGTGGTATCTTGTTATATCTTGCAGATTTTTACGCACATTGAAATGTTATGTTCGTAATAGAAATCAACCTGAAGGATCTATTGCAGAAGGGTATATTGTTGAAGAAAGTTTAATATTTTGTTCAAGGTACTTACCTGGAAATGTGAAAGGATATGATCGAATGGATAAGAATTATGAAGATGATCATATTAAGACATATAGTGGATTATCCGTATCTGAAAGAAAAGGTTCTCCTTTATTAAGAGATGCATCTAGAAATCTTGAAGAGTTAGAGAGAAAACAAGCTCATCTTTATGTCTTGAGAAATTGCGAAGAAGTGCAACCATTTTTACGGTATGTTTTTTTATTGCATTCGCTAATTTACTATATTAGATCCCGAGTCTAAGTTAACAATTTAACATATTACGAAGCAAAATATTTTTTGCTGTCAGTGGACAGAGAGACAGTTTTATAAAGGAGTATGACAGTAGTAAAATTTGGGG
>NW_006244515.1:0-578 GCF_000226075.1 Solanum tuberosum
TAAGATCTACAAAGCTCATATGTATTGTATTAATATGCAAATGATTAGAATACAAGAGTATTTTGAATACAAAAATGTCAAAGGCATATTAAAAAGACATGTTCTCTATACTGCATAACATGTTTATAATTTTCCTCAACCCTGTCAAGACAGCCGTAAAAATACTGGTATCAGAGCAAGGTCATAAAATAAAATAAAAAATGATAAAACCCTCATGGTATTTAGATGAAAGCACTTTAGTTAACTATACTAAAAGTAATTAATTTAAATAGAGATCTAAAAGAAATAATCTTACAACTCATCATTAATGAAAAATATAGAGAAGAATTTGAATTCTCAATATATGATTACGACGAAGAAATGATATATCTTGACACATCTGATTATTATTTCTTTGAATAAAATGAATTTAAAAGAAGCTATAGATCTATTACATGATTTAATAGAAAGCCATAAACAAATAGCTTTAAGACTAAAGCTAATAGAAATTGAAATCATTTCTCTTAAAGAAAATATTTCAGGAAGAATAACAAACATAATAAAAAAAACAGAAAAATTTGACAAAAGAGTTAGTCAAA
>NW_006244516.1:0-578 GCF_000226075.1 Solanum tuberosum
TTTGAATAGCCAACTTAGGCTTTTAGCCTAAGTTGGGATGTGGAAAGGAAGGATGAAGGAAATCCAAGTGGAAGAAAAAGAAAGAGGAGATGAGACTCAACTTTGAAATGTGTTACAAAAAGAAGGAACCCTTACTAATAAAAAAAAGATATTGTGATGAGAAACTCTTGAAAAATTATAATGAAAAAGAGAGTTCAGTGAAATAAAAAGGGGTTCCAATAATAAGATTGACAAATCATTGTTTGAGTTCTCAAATGAATAAGAATGAAAAGAACTTAAGAATAGGTGATGATCATTGAAACAATGCTTTGAAAAGGCGAAGTCACTGAACTAAATTGATCATACCTTAATTCACAGCTCCATGACAAGCCTAAAAGACCCTTGAGATCTTACATGAACTAGGTTATGTGATGATTGGAAAATATGTGCAAACCTACGGGATGAAACTTGCATATTTTTCTCTTTTTGGAGAGTGAGAGTTGCGTTGATTACTTACTTCTTTATTGATTTGCTTTGTGAGAGCTTGAAATCGTTCTTGATGAGAGGGCACTTGAATGCATTTGTTGAAACATGGTCTT
>NW_006244517.1:0-578 GCF_000226075.1 Solanum tuberosum
GGTATGGCAGTTAAAAGGCATACCATGTGCACATGTTGTGGCTGCCATTTACTTTAAGAAATGTGAACCTTTTGACTACTTTGACAACTGCTATAGTAAGGCAACTTACTTGAGGACTTATGCCAATGTCCTTCAACCTGTCATAAACATGGAGATGTGGCCTGTATCTACTAACCCCACAGTTGCACCACCAGAAATAAAAAGCATGCCTGGCAAGCCAGGTAAACTTAGAAAGAAGGAAGTTGGTGAGAGTAAAAAATCTGGAAAGCTACCTAGAACTGGACTTGCCATGACATGTAGTAACTGTAATGTTAGAGGCCACAACAAGAGAGGATGTCCACAAAGGGTTGAGTCATCAACAAGGGAAGAACCATCAAATACAGACAAGGGAAATGGCAAAACTTCAGGTTTAGGCAGACCAAAGGTAACATCTTTACCTTTAATTTGGTATGTGATAGAGATCTCATATGTAATAACTACAATTATTTTTAACTATATTTATAGAAAGCATAAACAGAAGGTGAGCCTTCTACAAAGAGGTTAAGAGGAAGACCACCTGCAGCACCTAGTGCATCTCC
>NW_006244518.1:0-578 GCF_000226075.1 Solanum tuberosum
GTGTATTACGGAAAGAAATGCAACTCGCACTATGAAGACATTCTGAGGAAAATTACAAAGAGATTAATGGGCCGGCAGAATAAGTTGTTAACATACGGAGGGAGGTACATACTGATTACACACGTTTTACAGTCAATGCCAATATACCAACTATCAACTATCAACCCAACAAAAGGAGTGATAGATCTGATGCATCGCATTTTTGCTAAGTTTTTCTGGAGTGGAAACAAGGGAGAAAGAAGGAAACACTGGGTAGCGTGGGAAGACATGTGCTTTCCAAAAGAAGAGGGTGGAGTGGGTTTCCGTACCTACATGGCATAACAAAGGCATTATTTAGCAAGCTATGGTGGAGGTTTAGAGTATCAACTGACTTATTGTGGAGCACATATATGTGGAATAAATATTGCAAGAAACAACATCCAGTAATGGCTGGGGCGAGAGGTGCTTCACACGTATGGAAAAAGATGGTGGAGATGAGGGAGGAAGTAGAGCAGGAGATAGGGTGGAAAATAAAGTCAGGAAACTCTAGTTTTTGGTGTGATAACTGGACAAAACAAGGAGCTTTGTATCTAACTAAT
>NW_006244519.1:0-578 GCF_000226075.1 Solanum tuberosum
TAAAATACTTATATCAAGTAAACTTTTTTATTTAGACTTGTTAGAATATCTTTTCATTCAATTGTTGAGACTTGAGCCATAACTTAAGATAAATTATTGTTTTTAATAGTACGTATTAAAGTTATAATGAATGGTGAATATTTTGTAAAAAGCACATTTATGATACCATTATATTCCATGTGAGAAAAAATATAATGTGTTTTTCTCTTTTGAGAAAACCAAAAAATAAAATAGTCATTCTCACATTACTTAAGTCCTTGTTTTTAAAGTTATACATTATGCATATACAATATGTAAAGCATGCTCGAGAAACCTGAGATCCAACCTCGACCCACGACCTGACCTCGATCTGAGACCCAACCCCGACTCCTGGACTCTACATCCGATTCAGGATCCAATTTTTGAATCATAATTCGACCCCGCCACACGATTCGAAAGCCAACCTCAACTCCCGACTCCCGACCCAAACATCTGATTCAAGATCCAATTTTTGAATCGAGATCTGACCCTGACAACCGACCCGAGACCTAACCCCAACATTCAATCTGTGACCCGATCCCGACCCCAACCTTGACCCT
>NW_006244520.1:0-577 GCF_000226075.1 Solanum tuberosum
CACTAAGGAGTGTGTACCAACTCACTTGCCGAGTAAAATAGCCCCGAAAATGGATGGGCACTTAAGTGCGCGACCTACACTTAGCCGTCGGGGTAAGTGCCAGACCCCGATGAGTTGGAGGGAATGGCGGTAGCTACAAAACCTTGGGCATGAGCCTGTGCGGAGCAGCCGTTAAGTGTAGATCTTTGTGGTAGTAGAAAATATTCAAATGAGAACTTTGAAGGCCGAAAAAGGGAAAGGTTCAATGTGAACGGCACCAGCACATGGGTTAGTCAATCCTATGGGTCGGGGGAATCCCGACAGATAGCGCGTTTCGTGTGTACTCCGTAAGGGAATGGGTTAAAATTCCTGAACCAAAACGTGGAGGTAGACGACAACGTTAGGAAGTTGGCAAACGTTGGTGGGAGCTTCGGGAAGAGTTGTCTTTTCTGTTTAACAGCATACCCACCATGGAATCGGCTTGCCGGAGGTACATTCCAGCGGCTGGAGGAGCACCTCACGTCACTTGGTGTCTAGTGCCCTCCCGGTGATCCTTGAAAACCCAGAGGACCTAATGCCGTCGACACTCGGTCATACT
>NW_006244521.1:0-577 GCF_000226075.1 Solanum tuberosum
TTAGGGTTTAGAGTTTAGGGTTTAGGGTTAGGGTTTAAGGTTCATGGTTTAGGTTTTTGGATTTCTGGTTTAGGATTTTTAGGTGTAGGGTTAAGGTTTCGGGTTTAGGGTTTAGGATTTTGTATTTAGGATTTAGGGTTTAGGGTTTAGGGTTATGAATTAGGCTTTTAGAGTTTTATGATTTTATGGTTTTAGAGTTTTATGGATTTGGGTTTAGGGTTTAGCATTTAGGGTTTGGAATTCTGGGTTTAGGGTTTAGCGTTTTGGGTGTTTAGTTGAGGATTTTGTGTTTAGGGTTTAGGGTTTAGGGTTTTGGTTGAGGATTTTGTGTTTAGGGTTTAAGGTTTAGGGTTTAGCGCTGGGGTTTAGGTTTTAGGGTTTAAGGTTTAGAGCTAGGGTTTAGGGTTTAGAATTTAGGGTTTAGAGTTTGGATTTTAGGATTAGGTTCTAGGGCTTACGATTTGGGGTTTATGGTTTAGGTTTAGGATTTAAGGTTTAAGGTTTAGGTTTGGGGTTTGGGTTTAGGATTTGGGATTTGGGATGTAGGGTTTAGGTTTAGGGTTTATTGTGTAGTGTT
>NW_006244522.1:0-197 GCF_000226075.1 Solanum tuberosum
AAAAATAACAAAAAATGTCAGAAACATTGATAAGAATTAATAAATATCTATTGCTAAGAAGGTTTCACCCACATTTTCTATTTTAGCTTTATTGTTACATATAGGTAGAAACTTTAAGATGAAGAATGATCCAAAAAATTTAAAAATGACAAATCAATTATGTAAAAATACATATGTAATTCTTATAAAGTTATAAT
>NW_006244522.1:432-577 GCF_000226075.1 Solanum tuberosum
AAACTTTAATTAAAGATACAAAAAATCAAGACAAAATAAAAGAAGAAAGAAATTAGAAGAATAATGAGGTTGAAAGAAATATTATCTAATTTTCTCTCTTTTCAAATCACAAAATAAATTTTTGCTTGTTCTCCTCCTAATTTGA
>NW_006244523.1:0-577 GCF_000226075.1 Solanum tuberosum
TTCCCTAATTTGTGGGTAGTGGTGAAAGTCTCTTTTTAAAAAAAAATAAAAAATAAAAATCAAGTAGGCCATAAGGCCATTTCATTAAATAAAAATGCAGTCATCTGGCCAGCAAACTAAAAAAGAAATAAAAATACAAAAAAGACCACAATAGAAAGACACAAAACTGACTGATCCAAAATAAAAAACTTAGAAACTTTCTCATTTCTCAATCTAGCTTCCTTTGCCGTGAAACTGCCTTTATCATTTTTTTTTCATTTAAATAAAAGTTGGTGAAAGTTTTTACTTATCTTTTTTTTTATATAAATTAATTTTCAAACTTATCTCCTATCTAAATTTGAACACAAATTTAAAACATAATTTTAAAAAAAATTAAACACAAATTTATAACGTATTTTATGAAAATTTAAAACTCCCAATTTTCACGTTAATGAGATTCATAATTCATGGATAGCTAGTGAAAGTTTTTACTTAGCTTTTATTTTAATTTAAAATGTGGAATTGTTTATTTCTTGATTATTATTTAAAATAACGAATCAATTTTTTGAATGTTTTAAAAATTAAAAAGAAATATATT
>NW_006244524.1:0-577 GCF_000226075.1 Solanum tuberosum
TGCATTTTAAAAGAAAAGGGCAACTAGGTGATGCAGCAACTTAAAGAACTCGTGGCATAAATTATGGGAGTGATGTACCTGCTTACTTAAACTGAGGGACTAGATATTTCTACACATTTCTTAATGTAAAAGACGTCCAGAAAGGACCCTTAAGAGAATGAAATTCATTTCATATATCTCTCACTAGTTCTACAGCAATTTACTCCCAAAAGGAAACCCTAGAAGCTCCAAAGTGCTGGCCTGCAAGTTCACCATTAAAAATCTGAAAAAACCTTTTATTTTTTTCAAGTCCAAGTTGGTGTAACATCTCCCATCTTAAGAAATTCAAGAAGAGGAACTGATTTCACCTTAAGGTAAGGCTACTCCCATATGTTAATTTTTTTCATCCCTCTTTTGTACTTGAATCGGTTAGGGGATTTGGTATGTGAATAAGCTGAGAATTGTTCCTTTTACATGGTGTGAGAATGGGGAATGTTCTGGTTGATTGTGCATGTTGGGACAACCATGGAGGGGAGTCCCCTTTAACTCAATTGTTACCCACTTGAGCATTTTAAATGTAATGTTAGTTGGATGCTCA
>NW_006244525.1:0-577 GCF_000226075.1 Solanum tuberosum
ATGAGAGTCAACGAGTAACAGCAGGTTCATATTCAGGAGGAGATTTGGGGATTTCTACTGCTTTATATGTAGGCAAGGAACAAAGACAGTACACTGGTGGAGGTTCCTATTCAGGAGGGGATGCAGGTGTTGCTTCATACACTAGTGGTGGTTCTTATTCAAGAGGAGATGCAGGTGCCTCTAATTCTACTGCTTTATATGCTGGTAGAGGTCACCAACAATCAGCACTCTACAAGCCAAAAAGGGACTACAATTTGCAGTGTGATGTTTGCAAAATCAAGGGCCATACCAAAGAAACTTGTTATCGTGTTGTTGGATATCCACCAGATTACAAGTTCAGGAAGAAGTCTGGAAACAATGCTAATAGAATGGCAAATGTCAATGCTGTTGAGAATGATTCACTTGGCCAAACACCTCCTACATTCACACAGGAGCAATATGGTCAAATTCTCAGGCTATTGAACAAGGAGAATTCTGTGATCCCAGCAGTCAATCAAGCAGGTATGGATCACTCATTCTCTATTAGTAATAAGTTTAAACACTGGGTAGTAGACTCTGGCGCAACAAAGCATATAAC
>NW_006244526.1:0-577 GCF_000226075.1 Solanum tuberosum
TTAAGGAAAATACAACATATAATCTCTATGTTTTATCATACTTCTAAACAAATTGAAAAACTTTTAAATTAATATTATTTAGATTATTTATTTTTAAAAACTAGGTATGGAAGTTTCTTTTAAAATTTATCATTTAAATATTTAAATATTATTGAATATTTTAACTTTTATATCAGTTTTTTCTTATAAAACATAATCTATGTTCTATCTTTACTTATCTATATATATAAAATCGAACTAATAATATAACCTATAATCTATATGTTCTATCTTTACGTATACGTAAAAAAAACGAACTAATAATAATGATAATAATAATAATATATTATGTATTATGTATTTATTTTTTTTTAAAAAAACAGCCAACTAAATATGTCGTTTTAATCATATTTTGAAAAAAAATTGTAATAATTATCCAACTAACTAGGATGTTTTAAAACTTCCCATTACACTCCCACTTCTAACCAAATTGAAAAACGTTTAAATAAAAATTATTTATTTAAAAAAAAACACGTATGGAAAAAAATATGGTGTTTTAATATTTATTTTGTAAAAAAAATAATTACCCAACTAAATC
>NW_006244527.1:0-577 GCF_000226075.1 Solanum tuberosum
TTTCAGATTTATCCATTAACTTTAAAGTATTTAGTATATTGAGAGAGAATGATTTTTACAAAAGTTTTTATTATGTTAGGCGTTGCCTGCCTTTTCGTTTACATATACCTTCCTTTATATAGAAAGGAAGTTCTTACTTTACACGTACCATCCTCAAGAATGCCTACTACACTTGTCATCATTATTATGACACACACCATACTATGCACTATTCACTTTATGATGACACATACCTAATTTATGACACACATTATGACACACTACTATATACTATTTACACCATACATGACTTTTTTGCAATAGGACAAATATGTTCACATCTTATCTACTTTACCATATCTACTTTACCATACCTACTACAACACTTATCTATTTTACGACTTTACTATACTTTTCTTTTACAATTAAGTCTTACTAACATTTAAGACTTTTTATTTTGTCCTTATCTTCTTTTGCCATATGTCTCTTTTCCTTCTATCTTTATCTTTATCATCTTCTTATCTTTTAGGCTTCCGTCTTTATCTCTTATTCTAGCTGGATGTCTGGAATTATATTATCTTCTCCATTGCATTTTGAA
>NW_006244528.1:0-576 GCF_000226075.1 Solanum tuberosum
CCTGAATATAGCTTCCGTTGTGCATATTCTAACACTAAGTAATTAGCTTCAGTTCTTTTCTCCCTCCGAGGCAGAATGATCTTGTGAACCACATCAAAAAGAAACTTGTGTAGGGGCTGCATAGCACCCTTATCAACATGACAGTGAACCTCAAGAGTAGGATCATTGGAAAACTTGCGGGATATGGCAAGAGCACTTGGTAAACCATCCAATGGTGGCCACTCCCTTTTCACATAGTGACACCAACCCAAGTTAGGTATGCCTAGTATCCTAGAAATAACATCAGCCGTGAGAACCATAGCCTTTCCATTCACAACACTAGATATCGATGTAAGTGTCCCAGACGCATTTATATAAAATTGTCTTGTTTCTTCTCTACCTATTTTCTTCATGGTTTTGCACTTGTAGTATTAGCAACAATTCTCTCATCTCCTCCCCACCAAACCAAGTGATCACACGACCCCTTATAACCCTTCTTTTGGCAAAGTTTAAGATTCTTTGTGTGCGTGCATCAAGACTGTTTTAAATATCTCCCTTATTGGTCTATTAACTTATCATTATTTGAGTTTCATATTC
>NW_006244529.1:0-576 GCF_000226075.1 Solanum tuberosum
TTTAGGTCGGTATTCACTGTTTTTTTAGTAGTGTGTGCTGTTGTATGTATATGCTGATGTATGTATTGTAGTTGATTTTCTTTGATGGGTTGGGTCTTGGTACTATTGTAAAGAGAATTGGTGGGCTGGGATTTGAATTAGAGTTAAGAAATGGGCCAGCTTGAACAAAGGGAAATGGGCTAGAGGAAAGGAAATAAGAATTGCATTGTATTGGGTCTGCTAATTAAAAGAATTGGGTTGTGGAACAGGCCCATTTTTTGGTCTTTTAAAGGGTTAAGGATAGGATAAGCAATTGGTTAAAAATTGCAACAAGATAAATTTTCATAAATTAATTAACGAGCTTCTTAATCTTAACGACTTAAAATAATTAATTCGATTGTAAAATAATTAATTTAATTATAAACTAATAATTAGGTAATTAATTAAACAAATATTTTAGGTAAAACTAAAGTCTTTTGAGACAATTTCCAAATACTAATATAATAAATATATACAAAATTATATAGAATATATATATTTATTTATTTTTAATTTATTTTTAAAATGACAAATTACTTAAAATGACTTGAAAAGTAT
>NW_006244530.1:0-576 GCF_000226075.1 Solanum tuberosum
TCATCTTACATATTTGAACGTCTGTAAATATGCCCGTGGCATCCTTAATCTAGTTTTTTTTATGTGTTGCCACTCCAATTATATAATTTTTATAACACAAATGGTTAGGTGAGGTGATTAAGAATAAACAATATATATACTTAAGCTTATAGGGTCGATTAGGAATAAGTTATTTTGAAATTAATTATTTCATAATAAGTTATTTTGGAATAAGTTATTTCATCACTATATTAAAAATGGTGGAATAAATAATTCAACCACTTGATATATATTTCTAGTCAAATATAATTTTGTATTTTATTTCAAAATTATTATACCTTATATGTCACACCAAGCCAAATGTATAATATTATCAGTATTCTCTTAAATCAAGTTTTTCATAAATGAACATAAATTAGTTAATTTTGATTAATTAATTTAAACAATAAACATGAATCAATTACTTAGTTTTCTTACTTGAATTAAATACATATTTTCAAGACTAATAACTCTCACAGATAAAATATAAAAAATAATATTATTTATATATTAATTTTATGGAATGACAAATATTAAAAAACATAAAACGCCATATAA
>NW_006244531.1:0-136 GCF_000226075.1 Solanum tuberosum
AATTAGCATTTTTGTATTTTAGGACTAGTTTAAACTTTAGAATATGTATTTTGAGGTTGAATTGGGATTTTTTAAAGTGTTAATTTGAAGTTAGAAATTAGTAATTGAAGTGTTATGAGTAGATGATGAATGTTTG
>NW_006244531.1:284-576 GCF_000226075.1 Solanum tuberosum
ACTTTGAATTTGAACTTGAACTTAGAACTTGAACTTAAAATTTGAACTTGAACATGAATTTAGAACTTGAACTTGAACTTGAACTTAGAACTTGAAATTTGAGTATTGAATTTGTTAATTAGTGTATTGAATTAGAACTTGAACTTGAACTTAGAACTTGAAATTTGAGTATTGAATTTGTTAATTAGTGTATTGAATTAGAACTTGAACTTGAACTTAGAACTTGTACTTGAACTTAGAACTTAGAACTTGATCTTGAACTTAGAACTTGAACTTGAAATTAGAACATGAA
>NW_006244532.1:0-576 GCF_000226075.1 Solanum tuberosum
GTATCGATTGGATACATCACTTTACGCGATGTATCAAAACGTATGTGATATATCGAGACGTTGAGTGATGTATCCGAAATAATCAAGACTCGATGTATCGACATTGAGGAATGTATCCGAAACTAGGATGTGCGCGATGTATTGGGATGTTTTGGAATGTACCATGATTCTACAAAATTTAAGAATTTTTTGTAATTTAGAAAAGAGTAGGGATAGGACGTAATTAGCTCTTAATACTATGAGATTTGTGTAAAATTTCCTAAAATATAAACAAATTTAAAATGCATTACTTGATATGTTTTTTATAAATGATTTCTTCGAATATCTTTTTTTAAAATTATTAGTTTTATATAAGATTTTATCAATTTAACGTTGAAAAATATTTTTTATTGACCCAATCATTTTATAAATTGTTAACATATATATATATATATATTCTTCTCACATGGATCCGGATAGACCCACATGGGTGATTCGATCCAATTTCCTTTATCTCCCACTCACATATAGTGGGTCAATTCTCAGTCCTATTAAGTAAATTTCATATATTACGATTAGACCGTGTAATTAGTACAT
>NW_006244533.1:0-575 GCF_000226075.1 Solanum tuberosum
CAATTTTTTTGGGAATCAGAATTTCCATTATTAAAAAGATTGTTTTTCTTGTTGTGAATAAGTGGATTTCTTCTTGGGTGGGGTTAGTGATGCCTTAGCTTAATTACAATTTAACACTTGTTTTTGTTTGTGTTGGCTTTGCTAGAGCTAGCATGTCTAGAAGTATTTTGTACAACTCATATTCTCGATGATCTATACATCAATAAATTATTGCTCACATATATGTGTTTGGAAACAAAACGTAAAATCAAATATGAACAATCAAGTTTCAAAAGAATGAATAAATTTTGTAGAACTACGCATATTTGTTTTTTTTACTAAATTCGAATTTGCGCTGACAAGTTTTTGCAACACTTGTTTTACCTCTTTTTGCAAATGAAATTGGGTATACATTTCATTCTTTGAATTCTTTTTTTAGAAGGAGCTTGGACTAACATATCAGTGCTTTAATTTAGGCAATGAGTCTCGTCATATTCAATCTTGTATGCACATTTAAATTCAGGTACTCCATCTCTACATCTGCTCTCTAAAACCTGCCAAGCAATACCATATTGACTTTCTTCCGATTCTAAATA
>NW_006244534.1:0-575 GCF_000226075.1 Solanum tuberosum
ATGATGGAGGGTCCAAATTAAGAAAATCACGTATCCGTGTGCCAGCTGCTCTATCTACACCATTAGTACCTGCAATTGGACCTTCTTGCCTTTGGCCGTGGCCAGCAACTATACGAGTCATAATTGGACTGCATTCCTCAAATCGTGCTCGGTAACATTAATAAGGGGTTCTTGAGGTGCAGCTTCCTTCCTTAGATCTTCTGGAGATGGAGGGGTCAGGGAAGTCTGTGATAGAGACTTATCTTGAGCCTCACCTTGAACAGCTTGACTAGGTGGTGGTTGGCTGGTCCATTCTTGGGCAGCCACATCCACTCGCTTACCTATACTTTTACTTCTTCTCGTAATCGGCATCTTTGCTATAATGAAACAATTGAGAGGTTAGGTACGATTCTCCTACAACCTTGGTTCTATCGCACGATCTAAGAAATGAAAGAAAAGAGACAACTCCTACATGTCCCGTAGCCTCCTGTTTATAAATGTGGTGCACAACACATCCATAAACAACTCTACATAGACACGGCTTTGTAGACTCCTTAAGATGACCTGATCTGATACCACTTTTGTCACGCCTCAGA
>NW_006244535.1:0-575 GCF_000226075.1 Solanum tuberosum
ATATTGGAGCCCTCCCCGAGGAAGTTTTATATTGAGGTTAAAGTGGTCGCTAACAAAGGTGATTTCATACTCTTGAAAACTCGAACATGAAACCTCTGATTACGGATAAAAAACTACTACTAGGCATTGATACGACGATAATCGAAATTAGGGATGCATAAACGCCGTGATCGTCACAAAACCGGCGTCATCCGGCGATCCCGGAGCATTGTCTTTTGGACTCTTACTGGTGACGTGTCCATGCTTTAAAATGTGCAAAACTAAGTTCAAGGAAAATAAATAAATTAATCTCTCTTATTTTTTTTCTAGTAATAATTATTTATTTTTTTCTGTAGAAGCCGTTAATTGCGGTTGGCACGAGTGGAACAAAAAACATTATAAAAATGAAAACAAACTGTATTGGAGCCCTTTATTTGACCTGAGGGGTCTCATCTAATTTCATTTATTAGGAACATGCAATGTTATCACAATGAGGAAAACATGGCCCAGTGCGTTCGAAGTTGAAATAATCGAACTTTAGTATGAATATTGAATATCAAGTGAAATGAACATGCAATGTTATGACAATGAGGAAA
>NW_006244536.1:0-575 GCF_000226075.1 Solanum tuberosum
TAATGATAACGAATCAGAAGATATATTAAATCAACAAGGGTATGAAATGGACCTACATGATTTAGACTTCGAAAGAATAGAATGGTATGATTTAGAAATAAATTCAGATTAAAATGAACTACGAATATTTACAATATTGGATAGAATCTATGGAAGATATAAAACTATTAGAACAATTAATGGAAGAAAATTTATATATGTATCAAAGAACCCAAGATATGTTATATCTAGAATATATCATAAATAATATTAAAGAAATATTCAGATTAAAATAACTATCGGAAGAATATTAAAATAAATATTATTATATTTTACCATAAATTTCGCACTACCAAAAAATAACATTAAAGAGATATCAAGATTAAGACACTTAGCAAAAAGATATTATAATAAAATCATTAAAATGAGTTACTCATCTACCACACTACCACCTACAACACACTTCCATGAATTTTTCAACTACCAGTTCCGCACCAAAAAAATTATATATGTACCAAAAAACCTAAGATATGTTATATCTAGAATACATTATAAATAATATTAAAGAAATATTCAGATTAAAACAACTATCGGAA
>NW_006244537.1:0-575 GCF_000226075.1 Solanum tuberosum
GTTGTGAAACTGCAGGCTCTTTTAGGAAATGCTACTGAAGCTATGAGGGAGTCAAGGGTGCATGATATTCTGAATGCGGTAAGATGCATCTGATCTTTAGAATCAGTCAAAAGTCAAGTTTAAACTATTTTCTACTGTAAATGTGAGATTAAGCTCCAGTGGTTAGAAAAAATGTAGCCTGCTTTCATCTCCGAATAATGTAGCATGTGATCCAGCCATTTTACTACTGAAAGGCTAGCTTCCATAGATGTATTGTCTGTCTTTTGTCTGTGTCCGTACATGGATATTTCTTTTGAATTGTTCAAATACACACTTAACATTGAAGCTTATTGTCCTTTCACCTTTCAGATGACAGCATTGTCATATAAGAAGTTGGACTTTGAAGAGTTTTGTGCTGCTGCAATCAGCACATATCAATTGGAGGCTCTCGAGGAATGGGAGCAGATTGCAGCCGTGGCATTCCAGCATTTTGAGCAAGAGGGAAATCGGCATGTTTCCGTAGAGGAATTGGCTAGGGTGGGTATCTTTATATTACCATAGCTGTTAGTATTCAACAAATTCTAGTTTGAGGAAAT
>NW_006244538.1:0-575 GCF_000226075.1 Solanum tuberosum
AGTATGAGGGGAGATTGTATGTGTGACTGGAGCTCATCGGGGGATATCATTAATAATGGATGAGCTTGTTCATCTTTTGGAGTACCATTTTGATTGGGTAAAGCTGACTTATTTTGGGCTTTGTTTGAAACAAGGAATTCATATTTGCCAGGACGGCTTAGAGAACCAATAGTTGGATCTCCATAATCAAATATTCTTTTGAATTCCTTTTCATAGTTTCTGCACTTTTTCCCGATGTTGCTTCTATCAACATCATCCAAGTCACCTTCTTGGCATCCTTTGCACTCACAATCTATGTTACATGGAGTATTCCTTGTGAAGGGGCAAGTGAACCATTGTACACCACGTCCATCTTGATCGAATTGTCTAATCCAATCATGATCACACTTAAAGCCACTTAGAAACCAAGATATAGTGTGTGCGTCTTTATCCTCAAGAATATTAATATGAGATTGGTGTATATGGATAGGGAAGACTATTTGGTTTGGCCTTTTGTGGGGGAAGTGACTACGTATGTCATTTTTTGGCATGGTCAAATCAGGTTCATCAAAGAAGAGATGTTGAGGATGGACTCT
>NW_006244539.1:0-575 GCF_000226075.1 Solanum tuberosum
TATAGAAATGAGAGAAGTCAATTGGTTTGCCTTTTCATTTACTATGGCTTTACGTCTACCACTCTTCTATTTTTTTATTCTAACTTTATTTATTTATTATGTTTATAAAATTTATATTTATTTATTTTTCGCTTAAATGTTCTTAACATAATATTTGCTTAAAAGATAAAAGAATTATTCAATATTTCATGAGCTTTAATCTATAAGGGTTAACAATTAAAACTCATTGAAAAGTGGAAATGATAAGTTGTAACATCTAATCATATATTTGGTCTAGTTTAATTGTCATTATTAATTTGATTTTAGAAGTTAGTAAAATGTATTTTTTTTTAATTAAAAAATTAGTGAAGGGCATATTCGTAATCCAACTTTGACCATAAAATCTTCCCACTTTTAATATAATATGATATACAAATAATATGGAATACACGCGCTAAGCACGTACCCAGAAATTAATATATAAAGGAATCATGACCGAAAAAATAAAATGAAGTTCTTTTGTCCTTGTTGAAAGGAAATGCGTGTATTTTTAAGCTTTACTCTGACGGAAATGAAGACAAACCAACCCCACAAGA
>NW_006244540.1:0-575 GCF_000226075.1 Solanum tuberosum
CTTATTCAGATTTGTCATCTCCATCGGCAAAAGAGGATTGGTTTGTTTGTTTTTATCTCAGGCAATAAAATGCTTTGACAGATCAGTATTACCTATCACGCACATCCTCTATATATATACTATCTTAAAAGTCAGGATCTTCAGAATTTGAATTTAAAAGTTAAATTACTTAAATGTCCCTCTTATAAAAATAGGCGCTGCTTCAGCAAAAGACGCATTTTTAGAAGAAAACTTGCCACCGTTGAATACAGTTGTGAAAAGTTGTATTTCTCTATTATTGTAATTTTCTCCACGCAGAAGAGTTGCCTCTTCAAAGGGTGACAACCCAAAGTTTAGTTTATTGCAATAAAATACTAATCGAAACGAGGAACATTTGTAATTAATGTCTTTTGCGAGCGGAGTAACTTAACATAGACATGGATACTACACATCATCATTATTTGTTGGTTCTGAATTTTTGTGTACCAAACACTTCTACTTTGAAATCATTTTTTTGTATAATTTCCAACACTTGGTCCTGATTATATTATGTGGGAAGCAACTAGGGGTGTCAAAAATGAACCCAAACATAGGTA
>NW_006244541.1:0-575 GCF_000226075.1 Solanum tuberosum
GCTTCAGGCTTTTATATTGTTCTCTATGAGATTCAACTCTGACTCATAGTTGGTAAATTATATTGCAACGACTCTGTGTATTTTCTCATTTGAGGAGTGGATTTGGACGTCATAAGAACACATGTGTAATGTGTTAACACTCGATACATAAAAACTTTACAGAATATGAAATCATTGCCATTAATAAGGGAATGAGATTCTTTTTAAAAAAGGAAGAGAAAGTGTGCATAAATGGATGAATCTAAAGTTTCCAAATGATAAATCTTACACTTGACACATATCTGGAAAACAATGACAATGAGGTAAAAAGTAGAAAAGACAGATTTGTAAACCAAACTTCACATATATTTTGGGATTAATCTTCTCTCCAAATATTTCATTATATTGTTTATTTTTTATTTATGAAATTAGTTAATTGTATTTTCTATAAGAATGTTTCTTTAGGGGTTTGAGGATGTGCAAAGCTTGACTACCAAATTTATGTGAATTTTAAGGTTGAACATGATATTTATGAAGTAGAAAACTGATAAACAAATTTACATCTATATATGATATTTTGGTCAAAGAAAACAGTA
>NW_006244542.1:0-574 GCF_000226075.1 Solanum tuberosum
GATCAGTGTCGGCATCTGTGTCCTCATCAATTAACCAAAAACTAAGGGCAATAGATTTGGACTTGCCCCATTTTGAGTAGGTGACCATCTTCTTGGGTGCCATCGTACCTGCGGGAATGATATTAGTGCCAAAACTAACCATATGCAGCAAAAGAAACTTTTAGAATTGGTAACTACCCTCAACTTAGTCCACAATTTTTTTTTTGACAGATGCTACAGTGGCATCCACGGAGGAGAACTACGGTCCGTAGACTGATCTACGGTCCGTGGATCTCTTCCGTGGATCAGGGAGCCTGACATTTAGGTCGCAGATAAAAACCACGGAAGTGCAGAACTGTCCGTAGATGGATCTACGGACCATAGTCCACCGCCGTGGTTTCACACTTTGTGAAAATTTTCATGTGCATCCAGTTACGAACCCCATCTACGGTCCGTAGATGGATCTACGTTCCGTAGACGGGGTATCGTGGATGCCATCTGTGCCAGGTATCCTACATTTTTAGCCTGAGTTTCCAACATCCACACAATATTATAATGTATTTACAACATTAAATTATGCTAGTTCGTCATTCTT
>NW_006244543.1:0-574 GCF_000226075.1 Solanum tuberosum
ATTCACGAATTTCAACGGTTTGATGGAGAGTTCACAAGGATAGAGGATCTTGGGCCCTATGGATGGAAGAAGAGAAGGGAGTTCCATGCCTTGCACGGGAACAGATGCACCTTGAAGTATCTCTCGATTGGGCAACACCATGCTTGGATGATAGCTCGGAGCGTGGGAGGACTAACTAAGCGAGGAGGAGCAACTGAAGGTGTGCTTCATTCGTCGAGCTGACTTCCACATCGGCAACTCAACAAAACCTCCTTGGCGAGTGTTCCAAGATCGCCAACTGGCCCAAGGAGCTATGAATGGGAAAGAAGCTCATTGGGCAAGCTGAAGACCATTGGCGAATAGCCAAGTGGATTGGGCGATGGTCTGCAGACCGCCCAAAGTTCCAGCCTTCCCCAGTGAAGGCATGGAATAGGATTCCTCGCCGAGTATTGGGCGTATCGCCGAGCCATTAGGCGAACCTGACTTGCCCCGCCTATTAACAATTTCGGGTCAGTTTTGGGCCAATCTATGTAATAAGTCCTAACATATAAATAGGTGGCTTAGGTTTCATTTTAGAAAGATTTATTTTGAATAT
>NW_006244544.1:0-574 GCF_000226075.1 Solanum tuberosum
AGAAAGCAAAACAGTAGCAAATGATCAAATTTTCTTATAACAGATGACTTATATGTTGCAGCAGAGAGGTCATCTGTTGGAAGTAAGCAAAACAGCAACAAACTATTGAGATTTCATCCAATAGATGACCCATCTATTGTAATAGATCGGTAAACTGTTGGACGAAAGCAAAATAGCATAAAAAGATTGAGATTTCGTCCAATATATGACATATCTGTTGCAACAAATAGGTCATCTGTTGAACCTAAATAAAATAGCAACAAATGATAAAGTTTTCATCCAACAAATGACACATTTATTGCAACAGAATCAGTCATCTGTTGGGCAAAAGCAAAAACAGTAAGCAAAACTCTTAATGTTTTCTTCCAACAGATGACCCATCTATTGCAATAGATGATTATAGATGAGTCATATATTGGAAGAAAACTAAACGAAAGCAAAACAGATAATCAGTTAATTTAAATAAATATTATTCTATAGGAGACTTACTATATCATAAGGAGGATCGAAGAGATCAACATAATTTATTTTTGGGTTATTCTTGGAAGACAACCACCTAAGAATCCTTGGTTGA
>NW_006244545.1:0-574 GCF_000226075.1 Solanum tuberosum
GAGTCACTGGTCAATTTGTTCATTTTCTTATAATTTTTTACTTGCTTATTCGAACCTAGATTATTATGTTGGGACAACATGTTAGTTTTAATATCACTAGATCAGTAAGTTTAAATGTACGCTTCTAAATTCACATAATTCTATCTTCTCTCAAGAGGCAAATTCATGATTGAGATGGCAGTAAATTTTATGCTTCTGATTTTTGCCTTGTTCTTTTTTAACTCGTCCATTATTTTATTGACTTCAGAATTGAGATTGTGTCTTTCCTTCGTTTTGTTATCTCATATAGAATGGAGATCCAGTTAAATAACTAATTAAGTAGAGACTAATGTTTCTTATTTTTATTCTTGCTGCAGACTAGTAATATTGACAATACTCCTTCATTTTCAGGTTCTTCAGTATCAAAGGTGTTGACTGGTTTGTGGTATATTTAGTCTTACCTTATTAAAATTGTTCAACTGCCGTTCACCATTTTATGAAATATTTTGTTTTATTTGTTAAGGTCAACTTTTTTTAGTGTCCCTATATGGTGTTTTTGAAAAAAAATCACTATAAAATTCTTTTACACTTTATT
>NW_006244546.1:0-574 GCF_000226075.1 Solanum tuberosum
GAAGAAGACGGAAGCAAGTATGGGGTGAGGTCGAGTTCGGGGGTCTGCTGATGGGATTTGGTTTCTGGGTTTTGCAATCAAAAAAGGAGAAGAAAACGTACAGTGCAGGGGGTGGGGTCATTTGGTGTTGATGTTGTATTGTTTGTATTGTATGTTTTGTGGGCTGTTATTGTGGGAATGGGCTGCTGATAAGGTTGGGAATAAGGTGGGCTGATGAGTGTATTGTTGTTGGGCTGGGAATTATGAAGTAAGGCCCAAACTTGGTCTTTTGATGGGTTTAAGATGTTGGCAAAAGAATGAAGTTCAAAACTTAGTCAAATTGAATTTAATTGGTGAATTTTGATTAAAATTTAAACAAGATGAGTTAATATAAATTAATTAATGAGCTTCTTAATCTTAACGAAAAAAAATAAAATAAAAATAAAATAAACTTAACTATAAACTAATTAATTCAATTACAAAACTAATTAACTCGAAATTATAGCTATAACTTAAAGTAAATTAATAAAATATTTAACTAAAATGTAAAATCTTTTGTGATGATTTTCAAATATTTATAAAATAACGTGATTGC
>NW_006244547.1:0-574 GCF_000226075.1 Solanum tuberosum
CAAGAAGTTGATCAAGAAGTCACAAGTCATTTGACCATGACTTTACAACCTGTAGAATCGCATCATCTGGCATCATCGTCAAGGTAATTTCGTCTTGCATGTTTAAAAATAATTAAGTTTAATTTATTATCACATTTTAAATTGTTATTGTTGTTGTTAATTATTTTGGTACTTCAATTTATTATATGAAAATTCGACTTAAAGAAAAATCCACACGAGCACTAGCAAGAGGACCTGTGATATCAAGAGGGAGCAATGCATTCATCCCTATAAAGCCTTATAGATCCCAACGAATGAGAGCGAGTAATGACCCCGAGGTCATAGAAGAAAAGAGGAAGCGAACGACAAAGATGTGCACATCTTCCAAAAGAAAGAAATCTGCTCCATGAGCGTCTTGAAAAATTCTCCAGATCAGAGAACTATAATTATATCGTATACTCTTAATTTTATTTTAAAGAAATTGTTGGTTGTTTTGTTTGTTTTGACATATGATTATATCTATTTCTCAACTTTAACTAAATATTTAGAGGAGTGTTTTCTACTGATTTGTCTGATATGCCTCCAGATAGAGATA
>NW_006244548.1:0-574 GCF_000226075.1 Solanum tuberosum
AAATTCCCCATTAAACACTTATGTAATTCCCCATGTCAAGATTACAGGTACTAATCAATAAACTAAATTGCTGATGAATTTGATTCAGTGATTAGTTTCTTTTAGAGCAATACTTAACTTATTTCATGAACCAGATTCATAAATCTACCGATCGGGTTTAAAATTAAAACTCTACCACTATCAAACAAAAAAAAAGGAGATATTTTCTATTTCTAAAAGTAGAGCTGTTGAACCATCCGCATGAAAAATGCTAACTTCACCTCTAATCAGCTTGTAAGTTTCTTGAAACCCCTGCAAAGTAGTGTAGATATGATCAGTGGATCCTGAGGCTACATACCATGAATTGGTAGAAACAACCTCTAAATATATTTCAACGAAGAGTGAAAGTGAGTTCCCAGGATTGTTTTTCTTTTTGGCTAAGAAAACTGGACAATGCTCCTTCTAATGGTTTGACATCTTGCAATGAATATACTTGCCCTTAGGTTTCTTCATGCCCCCAGTTGGAGGTGCAATTACCTTAGTTTTGTGAGCCTTTTTATTCTTCTGTCCACCTTGCGGTTTAGAAGTAGAACCT
>NW_006244549.1:0-574 GCF_000226075.1 Solanum tuberosum
CTTTTGATAGTGGGGAAGTATTTGGAGACTGTTCGGACGGGAAAAGCTCCGGTACCGTGAGTTGGAGCACTTGTGATCGGCTTTCAGGTAGGCTATGCCTTCCCCTCGTGAGATTGAGTATGTTTAGGCAATTGTTTATTGATTTGCTTGAGTATGTAGGGGTTCGGATGTCGGGCATGCTAAATTTCTATAACTCCTGCCTTAGCCCTTTATTTCGGGAAATTGTTGAATTCTGACAGCATGACTCTTGATATTATTGAACATCCATACCTTGTGGTGTATATGATAATATTGATTTGAAGTATGTTTGGCCTTAGTCTAGGCTTCGACTAGTGCTGCCATAGACTTGCGAGGTTTCGGATGCCGTTAGGCAGTAGATTTTTTCGGACGTCGTTACGGGCGGTCAGCTCCTTGTAGAGTGATATAGCAGAATTGAATCTGATAGTCTGAGCCTTAGCTAGGCGGTAACTCAGCTTATGAACTTGTATCTATAATGCCTTGCTTTTCTATTAGCTATAGTACCCGGTTAGAGTCTGTGGTCCAGCTTACATGTGATCTGATTTTGGCTACAGTA
>NW_006244550.1:0-574 GCF_000226075.1 Solanum tuberosum
CACGTCTAGGCCCTAGGCTTGGGTCGTGACAGGAACCTATCCATAAATTAACACTACCATACCTTTATTGGAAATCCTTCACGAAATTGAAGAGGAAAGTTGAGTTCTTGTGCCTTGGTATCCTAGTTCTTCTTCTTCTTCAATGGTGGTTTTTAGTGAGAGAATTTTTTGGAGAGGGGAGCTTCTGATTTGGGTCTTGTGAGAATGAGTTAGTTTGCTTAGTTTAGGGGTCTTATTAAGTATTTATAGGTGTCTTAAATAATATTAAACAACCCTACTTATTTACTTAGTTAACCCTTAACCCCTCCCTTAATCCTTATTTCAAAAATTAAAGACACAAAAATCTGGTGTGACCTACGAAACCCCCACCCACAGACCGTGGGTGGGGTCACGAGCCGTACTGGTAATTCATAATTTGTGACTGAAACTTGGGAAGAACAGGGGAGGTCCATCCTCGACCCACAACCTCCACCCACGGTTCGTGGGTGCCCAACCGTAGCTCAAGCTATTTTTGACAGCTTTTAGGGGCTGCTTCAAAGTTCCCCTCAAAGGTCCTTGGTTGGTCCTTGGAGGG
>NW_006244551.1:0-574 GCF_000226075.1 Solanum tuberosum
ATTTTGCCCTAATTTCCCTGCTATATATACTCTTTGGCTGTTCACTGTGAAGGGGGGGAATTTTTCTACTGATAAGGATACATAGAGAAATATACATAAAAGAGCATAAATATATAACAAATATAATCAAAATAGCAAGGGAGACCTTTTTTCAATCCTTTTCGCCTTCCCTGCTTGTCGGAATTTTCCGAGGTTTACGCTCGTGGTGGTGGAAGCTCGGCATCTTTAGTTTGTGGTTCCTCGTTCGCTGCCCCGAAAAGGTGAACCTTTTTTTTAAAAAAATTCTTTTTTTTAGCTTGTTTCAATGTCGTTTTGTTTGCTTCCTTGAGTAACTTTGTTCTTTGTTTGATTCATTGTTGCCGTAAGATAAATGTTTGCTTGGTTTTGAATGGGGTTAACTTAGTTGGTTAGTGTAAAGTGTACCCTTCGTGTGAGTTAATCATCTTTAAACATCTATGGAGATTGTGAGTAGATCAATGAGTTTATTGATTATGTTTTTTTTATGAGGTTCAAATGCCATTTATTTACTGTTGGGTTTGTTTGCGAAGTATTTCGAGAGTTGTCATGTTTAATC
>NW_006244552.1:0-573 GCF_000226075.1 Solanum tuberosum
TTCAAACAAGTTTTTGATCAAATCCTTTTTCTCCAACCGTTTGAGATTTTTCATAACTTGAACACCAAGTTTTAGTTTGTGCAACAGAAAATCATTGAACTTCTTGTCAAGTAGAAGTTGTTGCAAAAATATATTCATGGCTATGAAAATGAGTACAATATAAACTTTTCTTCGTCTAAAATACTGAAATATTAAGAAATAGTAAATAAGTAAAACAAAGGGCAATTAATGTTATATAGTAACAATATTTTGAAGCAAACTTCATGAGAGTTTTAAATCACATAAGTAGCATTGATAAATAAAGTCATTCTTTTGTCTTGAGCATCAAAAACAAATCATTGAAATTCTCTAAATTTCGGAAAAGATATTCAGAAGCATTAATCTACATCTCAAGAGAATTTGTTGACAAAAACAAATGAATTTAGACTACATCATGTTAACTTCATAAATTGAAACATTACATACTAATATATATATTAAGCAAAAAAATAATTGTTATATCATCAAAATTATTTTCCTCAAGTGCTCGAAGTTATAAAATATACCCTCTTAGGATAGAACGACTTACTTCAT
>NW_006244553.1:0-573 GCF_000226075.1 Solanum tuberosum
ACGGTCCGTGGTCATGACCACGACCATGGGAGGTGCTAGTGGAGTTGCCTTAGGCAAGTTAGCAAGAGCCCCCAAGTGGGAGGCTACTGCCTCAACCTTCCACGGGCATGACACCATGTCGTGGTCCACTTCACGAGCCGTGAACGGGCCCGTGGAGATGAGTTGGGCTCATTAGCCAAATGCCACCAAAATCTAGCCACTGCCCCAATCTTCACGAGAGGGACCACGAGTTGTGGTCCTTACCACGAGTCGTGGTCCTCACCATGGCTTGTGAAGATGGGCGTGACACCTGGACGGGGTCTTTAAGTGAGGGTCAATTGAGTCCTTTCCTTCTTAAGTCCAATTAAAGTGGTGGTGTTTTGGGTATTTTTGGGGTAAAATATATATTGTTTTTAAGTCAAAATTCACAAGACTTACTCATTAATTCACAACACCCAAATATTTCCCCAAAATACCTCTCCTTTCAATATTTCTCTCTCTAGAAATTCCTCCATTGAAGAACACCAAGAACTTGAATGTTAGGGCTCAAGAATCAAACTTCTCAACTCCAATTCGCGGGCAAAACTTCAGTTA
>NW_006244554.1:0-573 GCF_000226075.1 Solanum tuberosum
GGCATCGGCGTTTAGGCCATCCTAATCATCGCACTTTTAAACACGATTTTACATCAGTTTTCTCTTCCAGTTTCACATTCTAGAACCGCTTCCATTTGTAATTCGTGTTATTCTAATAAAATGCACAGGTTACCTTTTTCTGAAAATTCATTACAAAGTCAACGGCCATTGCAAATAATTTATACTGATCTATGGGGGCCATCTCCTGTTTTGTCAATTGATAACAAGAGATATTATGCCTTATTTGTTGACCAGTACTCGAAATACATGTGGCTGTTCACTATAAAATCAAAAAAGGAAGTCCTTGATGTCTTTCAAGCTTTACATCCCTTACTTGAGCGTCGGTTTCAAACCAAAATTATGTCTCTCTATACTGATGGTGGTGGTGAGTTCCAAGGTTTATCCTCATATCTCAAAATTCAAGGTATTGAACACTTAGTGATACCACCATACACGCCTCAAAGAGTGGCATCGGTTGAACGTAGACACAGGCATGTAGTTGAGACTGCCAAAACCTTACTGCATCAAGTATCATTGCCCTCATCTTTTTGGAGTTTTGCCTGTCACCAAGCA
>NW_006244555.1:0-573 GCF_000226075.1 Solanum tuberosum
GCTCAAAACATAGCAAAAACCAACAAGCAAGAAAACCCACTTTAATCAACTAAAAGGAACCCTACTGCAGCAGCCAAAACTCGAATTAAACGAAAATCAAAAGGTGCCCAGCACTCTTTGAACACTCTACAATGAAGCCACGACAATTCTCAACACGTGGGACTTCGAATCACCCAAAACCGAGCTAAAATGAGTGAGATATGACCAAAACAAAAATTCCAAAAATAAAGACTCGAAAACAGTACAGCAGTCAGGTTTTATCGCCGAATTTACCTCAAACGGGAACCCCAAACCACTATCCGAGCTCACCAACGCGTTGCCCTCGAAAAATCTCACAACTTTGCCTTTTGAATCGCCCAAATCGGATGAAAGATGAGAGAGTAAAGACAGTTTAAAGTTTTGGAAATATTGCTGAAGATCTGCAATATATTGCAGATTTTCTGCAATTTTCCAACTACTAAAAACCCCGACGGGGTACTCCGATCTCGTTCGGAACCCCGTGCACGCAAACAAGATATGCAACCATACCAAATTTGATATTCCAGACTGAACGGCGCAGTCGAAATTTCCATC
>NW_006244556.1:0-573 GCF_000226075.1 Solanum tuberosum
GACTAGGTCTAATAAACCCCTTCTCTAACAAATCTTTAATAGCTCTTTCAACTTCGCCGGGGCCATACGGTAAGGGGGGATAGAAATAGGTTGAGTATCGGAAATGAGGTCTATACCAAGATCTATCTCCCTTTCGGGAGGGACACCGGGAAGGTCTTCTGGGAAGAAATCTAGAAACTCATTAACAACTGGAATAAACTCAATAAGAGGGACTTTATACTCCACATCATTGACTCTCACAAGATGGTACAAGCACCCTTTGGAAATCAACCTATGGGCTTTAATGCAAGAAATGAATTTCCCCTTCACCACAACATCCCGGCTCTCCCACTCAAGGACGGGTTCATTAGGAAATCGGAACTTGACTTTACGAGTCCTACAATCAATAGAAGCATAATATGCATGCAACCAATCCATCCCAAGAATAACATCAAAATCCACCATGGCAACTCAACAAGATCGCAAGGCAACAACTTATTCAATATGCAAACCGGACAATTTCTATACACTTTTCTAGCAACAATAGAGACACCAATGGGAGTAGATACTTCATATGACTCATGCAACAATTTC
>NW_006244557.1:0-573 GCF_000226075.1 Solanum tuberosum
TTGGAGGAAGAGAGATGGAAGAACTTGATTCTTCTATAAGAAGATGTAGGGTTCTAGAATTATGGAGAGAGAGTGTAATGTTAGGTTAAATTTATCTTTTTGCCCTTGGTCGTCCTCCTCTTCACCTTTCTATATAATTATAAAATAAAATTAAAATAATAATATATATTTAGTTATTAGTTATCTCATATTTAATTTTTTTATTTTCATTTTTAACATGGATTTTATGAATTATTCTTATGTTAGCATGTCATGAAAAGGATTATAATAGTTTGAATTTGATTTTTTTTTTTGAAACAGAATATGAAAAAAATTGAAACACAAATAAATTAAAAATAAAAAATTATGTAAAAAAACTAAGCAAACAGCTTAGTACCTGCCACGTGGCATTTTGCCAAGATAGCTTAATACATAAATTATGATTGTGTTTTGCAAATATAACTGAATATTATAACTAGGATTCTGAAAATTATAATAAATTAATAAAGTAACTTGACATAAAAAGTGATTTTTGAATGATATTTATGCATGTATTATTATTCTCTTCGTAATGATTGCTTTAATTTGTGTAAC
>NW_006244558.1:0-572 GCF_000226075.1 Solanum tuberosum
TTCTTACCAAACCTCATAACCCCCTTCATGGGTGAAATCTTCAAATATACCCAATCATCTACATCAAACTCTAACGCCCTTCTCCTAACATCAGTGTAGGATTTCTGACGACTCTGTGCCGTTTTCAACCTCTCTTGAATCACTTTCACCTTCTCCATAGCTTGGTGAACTAAATCTGGTCCTATTAATTGTGCTTCACCAACTTCAAACCATCCAATAGGAGATCTACATCTTCTCCCATAAAGAGCTTCATATGGAGCCATCTGGATTCTAGAATGATAACTGTTGTTGTAGGCAAACTCAATGAGGGGTAGGTGATCATCCCAATTACCTTTGAAATCGATCACACAAGCCCTCAACATATCTTCTAGAGTCTGAATAGTGCGCTCTGCTTGCCCATCAGTCTGAGGTGAAAGGCGGTACTTAAGTTCACCTTTGAACCTAAGCCCTTCTGAAAAGATTTCCAGAACTGTGCAGTAAACTGTGCACCTCTATCTGAAATAATGGAGATTGGGACTCCATGAAGTCACACTATATCTTGAACATACAACTTGGCATAATCTTCTGTTGTA
>NW_006244559.1:0-572 GCF_000226075.1 Solanum tuberosum
GAAGTCCAAGTATCCTTACCTCTTTTCTTCCGATTCCTTTCCGGCTTAAGTTAATAGTTCCTCTTCAGTTTTTCAGTGATTCATGCGAAAATTCAGTCTTAGAATCATGTTCCTTCAGTTTGTACTTGCATTTTCAGCGTATTTGCATGTTCTTGGAACTCAGTTCAGTTAGAAATTCAGTTCTCAGTGTTTAGTAGTAGTGATTGTAGCCCTCTCCCTCTATTTCAGCTAGATTAGTTGATATACCGTGAGTTTACGGTATTTCTAATACATTTCACTTACAAGTTGTGTGTGTCTAGGGCCTTTTGTATTGGTTTTATGTATTTTATCATGTTTTGTCAGGTAAAAGTGTTCAGGCGCGGAAGTTTTAGAGACTGCTGAAGGAATTGCAGAAAAAAGGGCATCCACGGAGGTGATCTACGGACCGTAGATCCATTCACGGTCCGTAGGTTATGACCGTAGATCAGCAGGCATGGTATTGAGGACACATCAGGGAAATCAGACCAAGTGTAGAACCGCGGTGCCCATTGACGGTTCGTAGACTGATATACGGACCGTACTGTTGATCCGTA
>NW_006244560.1:0-572 GCF_000226075.1 Solanum tuberosum
GCTCAAACAATCGCAAAGCAATTTTAAAAACACAAACAGAAAACATAAATATGCAACCCAAATACAATGTAACCTTACCATTCTGCATTAATATGCAACCCAAACCAACTTTAGATGCATCACAATTCACCACAAAACTTTGAGTACCTTCTGGTAAGGTCAACACTGGGCAATAGTTAACCTCTTTTTCAATTCCTGAAAGCTTTTCTCAAAAGCTACAGACTATTGAAACTTAACTGTCTTCTGAGTTAACTTGGTCAAAAGGAAACATACTTATGGCTAAGAGGTAAGTATGTTTCCTTTTGACCAAGTTAACTCAGAAGACAGTTAAGTTTCAATAGTCTGTAGCTTTTGAGAAAAGCTTTCAGGAATTGAAAAAGAGGTTAACTATTGCCCAGTGTTGACCTTACCAGAAGGTACTCAAAGTTTTGTGGTGAATTGTGATGCATCTAAAGTTGGTTTGGGTTGCATATTAATGCAGAATGGTAAGGTTACAACATACTAACAGAAAACATATATCAGGACGAGTATGTATAAGGTAGTTCAAACCTCCAATCAAGCTTCTGTAGTGA
>NW_006244561.1:0-572 GCF_000226075.1 Solanum tuberosum
TGCACCTGATGTATCAGAAGGTCCTATGTACAAAGGATGAGTATAATCAATTTTTGTAGTTGCCATATCAAACAACAATTCTCAGCAAATGAAAAAACAAACGAAACTCTAGCACAGCCTACATCGCTGGCTCTGATACCATGTGAAAGAATGAACTAACAAGTTCCAAATTCCATTGACGGAGCTTCTAATCGTCTAAGAACAGTGAAGATGAAACAGAGAAAATGAAACTGATATTATTGAAGTTCAAACTGATATGTACATAGCCACCTCTTATATATAGAAGTGTGTGATGAATACAAGTAGAAATACATGAACCTTCTACACATACTAACCACTATTGTAACCTTCTAACAGAATATACAACTAACTGCTTACGTGTACTAACTAATTAACCTATATGGAATTTAACATTTCGTGAATCGGTTGAGAATAGCCTGAGTTTTCTGTTTAGCGTGAGTACCAAGAGAGAGTGGTTCGTCTTTGCGGGGACTCTAGCTTCGTTGGGATTGCTTTCGGTTGTGGCAAGTTACTTTGATTTACTTACGCTTCTCTACATTGGTAATTACTAC
>NW_006244562.1:0-572 GCF_000226075.1 Solanum tuberosum
CGGCCTTGACCTTGGAACCCTACCCGAGACCCAACCTAGAGACTCAAGACCCGACCCCGACCCGAGACCTGAACCTGACCTGTATTCGAGACCCTGACACCTGACCCCGACCTAGACACTCGACAAACGACCCCGACCTTGACTCAAAACCCTGACCCCGACTTGAGACTCAACATTGTGACTGACACCTGACTCTGACCTGAGGCTCAAGACTTGACTCCGACCCCAACCAGAGACCCCGATCCAAGAGTTGGTCATGACCTCAACCTGAGACTCAACCATAACTTTGACCCCAACTCCGACCTCAACCTGAGACTTCGGCATGAGTCCCGACCCCGACCCCAACCTGACCCCGACTTGAAAGTGTTTTCCTTAGTTTTGTAAGAAAAGTCATTTTCCTTAAAATTGAGGAAAATAAGTTGATTTGAAAAATGTACACATTTTAAAGTTTTTTTTTCTGAGAAAAATGGCCTCAAATATGTTGTGTTTCCGATATGCTAGCTATTAACTAATTAATGAAATACCTCACTATTTATATATAAATATATTTTCATAAACATAATTAAAAGACT
>NW_006244563.1:0-572 GCF_000226075.1 Solanum tuberosum
TGACCAGTCACATTATGTTGAGAAAAATTTGAAAAAATATATAACTTTCTTGATTGCAAGCATGTTGCTACTCTTGAGATTAGCTATCCTGGATAACTTATCCCACCATGTATATGGGATAACTTATCCCATCACTATGATATAAATGGTGGGATAAGTTATCCTAAACATGGCAACCAAACAAGACACAAAAATTTTATCCCGCGACTCATTTCTTATCCCGTCACTATTTATTTTTATCCCTCACACCAATCGACCCCTTATTGTCATTCATCGCCAATTTCATAATCATTGTCAGACACAATCATCATTGTGGTCAGTCCTTACTACCAATCATCTTCACCGTCACAACTTGCATTGCCACCGACACATTGTCAGCCAACACACATTCTTCAGTAACCACACTAAAACACAAATCACACCCATCATCACAATATCTGTCACGATCCAAACTATTATGATTGACACCCATACCAAGCCCTTATCGGCGAACCATATCTTAACGTACAACACATACAATCATCTAAGAAAGATACAGAATTATAACAAAGTGATTAAAAATTTGCATAATG
>NW_006244564.1:0-572 GCF_000226075.1 Solanum tuberosum
AATAGGAAGTGTTAGTACACTTGAGAAGCACTTAAACTGGCTAAATGTCGAAAAACGGGTGGGCGCAAATGACCCGGGCGTGTCCCTGGCGCGCCACACCTGGCCCTATGTTACTGGGGCTCATTCCTAGCGCACAGCAGGCGTGCCATCCCAGCCTCCCTAGCGCAGATGGGGAGCGCCGCTCCAAACCCTCCCCAGATGAATCTGACAAATTTTTCTTCTCGATTTCAGACCTTAATTCGATTAAATCCAATTCCTTTTCTCATATATCTTCTTAGATTCAGATACCCAAAACATTTACACTAGAATCTAACTCAAAACAACTCTTAACATTGCTAAAACACATCAAGAAAACCCATCAATACCATATAAGTTCAAGAATGAAAACAATTAAAGAATACAACTCAAGAACATTAAATTATCTATCTTTTAGTATGAAAATCACGCTGAATTAAACAAGTTTTGGCGCGTGGGTGATCTAACCCAACACTATGTGATCTCACATACCTCGTAGTATTAAATCCTCAGTGAAATTAACAACCAAACTCGACGTTCTTGTCGATTCTTGATTT
>NW_006244565.1:0-572 GCF_000226075.1 Solanum tuberosum
AGGGAGGTGTAAATGGGGGGTTATGGGGTGAAAGAGCAGTTGGTGGGGCCCAAAACCCGTTGCCCGATGGCTATAATTTCAAATTTTCAGATTAAAAAAAAAAAAAAAAAAAAAACGAACCGGACCGGACCGGGACGGAACCGAGACTAACCGGACCGGGACGGACCGGTAAATCCCGGTTTCCGTCCCGTTACCACTCCCGGACCGGAACAATTCCGGATCTAACCGGTACTATCCGGAACCGAGACGGAACCTGTAACGGACCGGAACCGGTAACGGACCGGAACCGGTACCGGTACCTCCCGATTCCGTTGCTAGACATACGTCAAGACTACAGATTCGGCGGAGGATTACGCCAAGCTTTACATCAATGAGATTGTGAGGTTGCATGGGGTTCCTTTGTCTATCATCTCAGGTAGAGGTCCTCAGTTTACCTCTCATTTCTGGAAGTCATTTCAGAAGGGTCTTGGTACTCAGGTTAACCTTAGCACAGTGTTTCATCCACAGACAGATGGTCAGGCAGAGCGTAACATTCTGACCCTGCAGGACATGTTGAGAGCTTGTGTGATCGA
>NW_006244566.1:0-572 GCF_000226075.1 Solanum tuberosum
CTTTTTCTAATGGTAGTGAAAACATTAATGTTAAATTATTTTATTTTTTAAACAAGAATTCATGTAGAGGTATATATGATCCTTCAGCAAAATTCAGGGTATATTTGATCTTTCTCGCACATGATTTTTTTTTTATTCAACGCGTAGTTTGATATCGCTGTTATAGATTTATGGGAAAAAGGGTCTGATATACCCCTCAACTTTGTCATTTAGAGCTGATAAACCCCTCGTTATGAAAGTGGCTCATATATACCCCTACTTATATACAAATGGCTCACATGTACCCTTTTCCTCTAACGGAAATAGAAAAAAATTAATTTTAGTTTAATTTTTAATTTAAAAAAATAAATAAAAAAAAATAATATATATATATATAAAATCTCATATAGTATATTTAATCCTCCTCAAACATATTTTTTTAAAATTTTTTTTTGTTTTAATGACTAATTTAGATTTATTATTTTGATGGTCAAATTTATTTATGTTTCACTAATATTCTTGTAAAACTTATTTTAGATGACCAAATTTTTTTCTTCAAATACAAAAATTAAATTACAATATAGACAAAAAAA
>NW_006244567.1:0-571 GCF_000226075.1 Solanum tuberosum
TTTTATGCTAAAAGTTATGACCAATTGAAATTGACCCATCAATATTTTCATCTAACTGGCTGTTAATCCTCACCTACGGACCGTGGATCGATTGACGGTTCGTGCTGGTCAACCGTCAATCAGGACTGAAGCTGGGCTTTAGGGACATCGATCCACGGACACGAACTACGGTCCGTGACCTGACCTACGGACCGTAAGTCCTGCCGTGGGTCAACACTTAGCCAAGTTTTCTGACTGAGTTCTGGGGAAGTTTTCTGTCACGAACCACGGACCTGCAGGACGGACCGTGAGTCCATCTACGATCCGTGGATGGTGTCTGTGAGTACCACTTGTGTCACGCCCCGAGCCTACACCCTGCGCGGGACCGGCACTCGGAGACCATTGTTGGCCCCAAGCGAACCCTTGGCCTGGCTTTCTTAACTCAGCGGAAACCTACTCAACAGAATAACTCAATGCTATGCAGAGACATAAACAACTTAAATGATACATATCTGGCCAAAAAGGTAACTCGAGTCTCAAAATAGAATATTTACATATATACATAGATAAGAGACTCAAAACTAACTGACTG
>NW_006244568.1:0-571 GCF_000226075.1 Solanum tuberosum
ATGTACTAATGCATACTTGTGCCTACATTATTTCACTTATGTAGGGTCAAGCGCTCCTACCTCTCACACTCTTGGCTATTTTATCTTTGGCGTTCAGGGATTTGGTGAGTCCTCATGTTCCAAGGATCGAGATACTTTTACCGCTTTATGTCATTTCGGTTTTCATACTTGTATGTATTACGTCTCAATCACTTCTTTAGATGTAATAGATGGCTTATTATGACTTACTTTAGAGTTCCTCTTTTGTAAAACTTTTTTTTTTTATGATATAAGACAAATTCTTTGAAATTTTTATTTCTACTATCTTGTATTATGTGTGCTAAGTGGCTTGTGTAAGGTATCTCAGAGGTCTATACGCCATGTTAAGCCTAGGGTTTACTTTGGATCGTGACAATTAATTAATAATGAGAAGAGTTGTGGTTGAACAAGTGAAATCCTCACAACATACTTATGCTTTCTCAAACATTGTTTTGAGGATGTTGATTGTATAACCAAAACTCTTCCTAGCACATATCTGATCACCACCCTTAATTTATGTTGACCCTTACATGATCACATGACTTGTTTAAAC
>NW_006244569.1:0-571 GCF_000226075.1 Solanum tuberosum
TCTGAGAGAGCTGTCAACCTACATAATTGTGTAGAAGGAAGGGTGAGTACTAAAAACCACAACTACTCGCAAGTACCTCTAAACTAAGCAAAACTAGCAGCTACAAACAACTCCTTTCAATCCCAACCGAACCACCGAAACTTCAATCTAGCAGCAAACCAATTTGAAGGAAAATCCATGTTCTTGAAGAAGTCTAAAATTTTCGAATCCGAAACCCCAACTCAAAAATGAAATATCTCTTGAAAAACATCTTACCCATGCTTAGATAAGTTCAAATATGAAATTTCATCAAAAATGGAGTTAAGATCGACCTTGAAATTCTCAATTTATCAAACTTTAACTTTACCGGGAAAGTCCAAATTGTACGCGGTTAATATGATGAAAATAATCGATGAATCAATAATTTTATGTTAAAATCAGTTTACCCATAACATAAGGATCGTAAATATACCTTTTTCATCAAAAAGGGAGTCCAAATCGATAAAACCCCAATTTTTCCCAAGAGATTTACGGATAGGAAAAAAAAAACCAGATAAAGAAATTATGAGAAAATGTCGAATTGAAGATTGAA
>NW_006244570.1:0-571 GCF_000226075.1 Solanum tuberosum
TTTTATTATATACTACCATAACCGCAGGACCCCCCCCAAATTGGTATCAGAGCTAAGTGATAAAAGTAGAATAATGGATGATAAAGAAATTCATAAATATGAACTAATCAGAACAGTAATTTTAAATAAGCAAGAATTAAAATATAGACAAGAAAGATTACAATATAATATATGTGCAGGAGTATGTAAAAAATCTATATTAGCTCAAAGAAAGATAATATTTAAATTACAACATGAAATACAAAGAATAGAGTATAAATTAAAACATAATTTAAGATGAATAAAGAAGAATTTGCTATAGAAGAAAAAACTTACGAAAATCCCGAAGGATTAAAAATAAAAATCATATTTTCAAACTTAGGACGAAGATATAAAAAAATAGGTGAAACTCTATACCTAATGATAGAAAAAGAAACAGTAAGATTAGAAGATAGTCTAAACCGCAATGGTACGAGTAGCTAGAGAAAATGAAGAGATAGACAGGAAAAAAGAAATAGATATAATAAAACAACAAGCAAGATTAGAAATAAAACATGTTGAGGATATAAAAAATGATAAAATAATTGCCTTA
>NW_006244571.1:0-571 GCF_000226075.1 Solanum tuberosum
CATTAACAAGGAAAACATAGAAAACATACTTGACGAACTAATCAGTTTTAGGCATTAATTGTGATTTCCAAGTGATTTGATTCGTAAAAGTATGTTTTCCTCTGTTTGTGATCTTTGGCCGTTTTGATTATGAGTAAACATATGTTCTTTTAAATTTTCAAGTTTAGCGATTATATAGACCCTCTGTTTTGACTCCATAAACTCTCTGTTATTTATACTCATATTAAATACTTGAAATCGTGATTATAAAGTATTGAAAACATCAGTCATATGAATCTTATTTTATGTAGATGTGAACTGTTCAATTAGTTCGTTTTATTATGTATCTTTAGGTTAATGATCCATTGTAATGCCGAAGCCAATATTTATATATCTTGAACTGTCGCAAATCACTATTTAGCAATTAAATTTTAAAGATGTCTCTCAACTATAAACACGATATAGCTGTAGGTAATGATTTACTATCACTACCTTGGACTTTGACGATTTCAGATGTTTTTATGTGAATTATCGAATTTGTAGATGCTTTGATTATGTTTGGTTTTTATTTTGGCCTTCATGTTTGACATTT
>NW_006244572.1:0-571 GCF_000226075.1 Solanum tuberosum
AGAACCACCTGCTGATATCTCACTTCAGAAGCATGAACAGTCGACCAACCAGTTTACACACTGCAGTATAATATCTTCAGATTCCATTTAAAGCAAAGGGATCGAGTATATAGAAACAAATACCAAACCATAAAATAGTGAAGACACTGTAAAACTTAACTTCCCCTGTAGTAGCTCAGCAAACAATGGATTATATTACTATTAAAATTCTTTCAGTCGAGGCATTGATGCAATATTTCCCTTTTGAGCCATATAGCTCTTACCAGTACAGGAGTTCATATCGCTTGTAAAAACTTCCAAGTAAAAGCACAAATAACTGCATGACAAGTTATAACAGCGCCAAGCTGGACAAAAAAAACATAAATGAAGACATTCTATACATATTCAAGCTCGCCAAAAAAAAAGGAAGTTCCTCAGCTTTCTTTGTCATCTTGGTTTTGCTCTCTACAAGAAATGTACACAAACTCACAAAGAACCATTAAATGCATATGGACTAAAAGAAACAATGTGTGAAAATTAAGTGTTGAGGGAAATGTCAGAACAAACACAAGCTTGATTACTAAATAGATGT
>NW_006244573.1:0-135 GCF_000226075.1 Solanum tuberosum
GGAGAAAACTTCAAAACAAAGGGGTGAAACAGGAAAAGCTCCAACAAGAATTCAAAAGAAGTCGGAAAAAAAAAGAGGGACAATAAAGAGGATCAGACGCCAAAGGTGTATCAATCATCAAAAACACAAATTCAC
>NW_006244573.1:250-571 GCF_000226075.1 Solanum tuberosum
AAAAATAATAACTTTAAAGAACTGTATAAAGGGGCTCAATAACCACTTCGTCACAAAAAAAATCAATGTACTACCATACTAACTAATAATACGTAGGTGCAAAGCATAATCGTAGCATTCAAGTGTGAGTGCACTTCAAAAAAAAAAAAAGTCCTAAAATAAAACGCTTCAAATATATGTGTGAAATAGGACTTTTCTTTTTGTGAGGGCACTTGAAACATGAGGATTGGTACAATTCAAAATCTTGGTTTGAAGAAAGATGAATCAATCTTGTTGATACTTAAGTATGTTTGAGGTACCACTTGAAGCTGTAGGAGTTAC
>NW_006244574.1:0-571 GCF_000226075.1 Solanum tuberosum
CTCGAAAAACGAAAAGTGTCACATAAATTGAGACAGAGGGAGTATATACTTACCTTGTTTGTATATTTGCAAGGGAAATATACAAACCACAACCTCCTTATCAAAAAGAACTATAGCTATGAACTGCAATTACAGAAACTATAGCTATAGAGCCTTATTGTGTCTATTATCTTTGCTATTTCTGAAATTTTCTCTTTATAATTTGAAGTTGGTTCCTTAAAACAAATTAATTTTAAACATTAAAATATGCCACTCATTTGATGTTTCTTATCCAATTTTTAAAAAATTAATTTGCACAAACTAATAGTAATAAAGAATAGAAGCTAACCTTTTAATGAAAAAGAGGATTTGAGTGAGTGATGGAGTTTTTCGCTGTAGGCCAGAAATTTTGGAACTCAGGTAAAGAGGAGAAGCGCATTTTCCATAACTGAGGGAACTCAATGCCCTCAACTGTGTTATTGCAAAAGTGAGTGAACCATTTTAGATTTCCAAGATCCAAGTAATATAAATTGGGGAACTTGATCACTGGTCCGATGTGTGTACTCCGAGAAATCTCCTCTTCCTCATCAGG
>NW_006244575.1:0-571 GCF_000226075.1 Solanum tuberosum
AAATCAATGAGACAGCATTCCACGGGCATATCAAGAATCCAGGCTTTGACCGCCACCCTAATCCACGCTGGTCCACACCTCGAGTCGATCGACGAACCAGCTCGTCACCGTTCCACATCTGACCAGGGTGCATCGTCAGCTTCCATCTGCTTCCCTCCCAAAGCACTCTTTGACTCTATTTTCAAAGTCCTTTTAATCTTTCCCTCGTGGTACGTGTTAGTTATCGGTGTCTCTCCTGTATTTAGCCTAGGACGAAATTCACCGCCTGTTTTGGGTTACATTCCCAAACAGGCCTACTCGTAGACAGCGCCTCGTCGTGTGGCAGGGTCCAAGGACAACGGAGCTGTCACCCTCTCTGGCGTCCCCTTCCAGGGGACATGGGCCCGATCCTCCGCTGAGGACGCTTCTCCATAATACAATTCGGACGATGGAGCCGCCCGATTCTAAGGATGTGTTGTTCCCGATTAGCTCCCCGTTACTAAGGGAATCCTTGTAAGTTTATTTTCCTCCGCTTATTGATATGCTTAAACTTAGTGGGTAATCTCGCCTGACCTGGGGTCACGGTTAGAGC
>NW_006244576.1:0-571 GCF_000226075.1 Solanum tuberosum
AATTATTGATAAGGCACAGGGGAAGCATCATCCTTATAAGACTGTTGCTAAACAAAAGAAATTCTTTTTCACATTCAGCCATGAGAGGGCAACTTGAGCAATCAAAGCTACGCCCTGTTCCACTGCTGACTATGAACAGTTGACAGCTAATGATTTCTACTTTACTAAGCCAGTTCGGTAAGTTAAAGGTCCATGCTTGAAACGAAAAAAAAGAGGAAGGGGAGGGGGTCGCCCAAAGCTGTGGAGATAGGGTGGAAGAGAAAAAAGCTATATTATAATAATAAAGAGAATCTATTCAAATTCATATTTCGAAAATGGGATTATCAACTATACTTGACTGGAAAAACCAGCCAATCTACTCTCTTGGTCTCCCCCCTGTAACTTGAGAAATCATAAGAGAAGAAGAAATCGTTGCGTAGAAAGTCGTGCTTACTATCTCCTCCATCGTTGTTATGTAAGAGGAAAAGAGCGAAAAGCTTACTTTTAGGTAGTGGCCTAAGCGCTAAGAAGTGAACATCATGCTACTCAGGCTATATGCTTAACACATGCAAGTCGAACCTTGGTTTTCGGA
>NW_006244577.1:0-570 GCF_000226075.1 Solanum tuberosum
TCTTTAACTCGATTCTAACTCGCCTTGAATTGAATTACGGATTCAAGGGAAATAATCACCTGTCATGAATGAGTTCTAGACATTTAAACGCAACTTGAAGTGTTGGAACCAAATTGGAAACAATAGGTGCAATAAGAAATGCAGAAACATGGCATTGACGGAAGTGATCTACGGACCGTAGGTCCAGTCACGGTCCGTAGGTGACGACCATAGATCAGCAGGCAAGGTATTTGAGGACAATTCAGGAAAAATGACCAAGTGTGGAACCACGGTGTCCATCGACGGTCCGTAGATCAATCTACGGACCGTCCTGCTGATCCGTAGAATGGTACTGTGAGGGTTCTAGTACCTGAATTTTTTGAAGATTCTAAGTGTGGAGTTACGGAGGGGATCGACGGTCCGTAGATCGATCTACGGACCGTACCTCTAGTCCGTCGATTGCTTCTGAGAAACTGACTATTTTTGGGGTCCTTCTTTTTCTCCAACTCTAAACCCTCCCAAAACAAGATTTCAACCCATACACTTGGAAGCACGAAAATCCCTCCACATACCATAGATTACAACTATCAA
>NW_006244578.1:0-570 GCF_000226075.1 Solanum tuberosum
TTCTCCAGATTCTTTACACATGAAACACCAACTGACACAAGTGATCTTCCTTTTCCTCAAATTCTCCGCCATCAAGATTACCCCTCTCACAGCTAACCAAGTGAAGAAACAAATTTTCGAGGTATCCTGGGGATCCATAACGAACTGTGTGGAAAAGTTGAATCCTCCCTAGATAAGAGTTTCTCGTAAAAAGATTTCACTGAGAAAACAACACCACTTCCTCCTGTCTTCCATCTCCATACATCAGCAATATCCATAAAAACGTTTTGTTGGTGAAGCAAATCCAGTGAAATTTTGAAATTCTCCAACCTCCTAGTCTTTTAGATTTCTCCTAAACCTCAAATCCTAACTTCTTCCCCTTGCATACTCCATAACCAATGGACTAACATCTTCTTTTGACAAGAAATTATTTGCATCCTCGCTCATATATTTACTATGAAACATGTAGCAACTTAGAGGCATGCCCTTATTTTTCACAGATTATCTGCTGTAAGAATATCTTAGAGCCTTATTTTCTTTTTTCTCTGTTTCTTTTCTTCTTCTTTTTTGTATTTTTTATGGGGGGGGGGG
>NW_006244579.1:0-570 GCF_000226075.1 Solanum tuberosum
CTGCTGAAACTGGTCTAGGTGCAAGGGGAGCTGGTACTATCGCCCCTCGCCGTCGTCTGAGACACTCTCTGGAACTATGGTCAAGCGCACTGCAACCAAATAACCCCGAAGCTGAACGCCCTGTAGTAACCCAACCGCGATAGGAAGGGAGGGAATCTGATCCCCTCGAACTCTGGCCCATACTAGGACCACCCTGGTGATGCTGACCTCCCTCAGAAGCAGGTAATGCCGCCTGAACAGGCCGACTGGACTGACCCTGCTGGAACCTCTGATGGGGCCTATCATAAGAGTCTATCCCTCTAGTCTGTGACCCGTTGTAGCTGCCCTGGTAGCGTGCCCTCTTATCGTTAACCCCTTGGGCCTCGCGATGAATATGCTCCATGGATCGGGCATGATCGACCACATCAAGAAATGAACGGCCGACTGAAACCAAATGCTCTGTGTCGACCCTCAGACGGTACCGCAACCCACGTACAAAACAACGATCTCTCACCTCCTCCATATCTCGAGCCGATGCTGTGACCCTGGCTCGACCTTGGTGTCAACGTCTACCCCAAGATGGGGATCTAT
>NW_006244580.1:0-570 GCF_000226075.1 Solanum tuberosum
CAAACTACTTCCTAATGACATTTGCCTTCTCAATCTTATCCTATTGATAATAGTAATATCAAACTATTACTATTCTTTTGCTTTGGTATTATCTTTTGATATATGGACTGTGAGGACACAATCTCATTTTCAGTTGGGGGTGCCTCCCTTGTACTCATTTTGTTGATTGTTTCTGCATACTGTGATTGTGCCCTTGTCGGGCGTACTTTTCTTTCTTTGTGATGGATTGGTGTGCCCTTGTCGGGCTTGATGTTGTTGATGTTTCTGTTGATATTGTGTTGGATTGGTCTATTTTAGTTTTTGATTTGTAGTTTGTAGTTTCTTTGTTTATTTTTTTATAATAAGATGTGGATTGACGATGCCTGATGATGGATAGAGAGTGATGTCCTTCTTAAGGTTAAATCATCGATTTCTTGTAAGTGTTTGATTGGCGTTGATTGTGGCGAAGTTTGAGTAGGCGTTCCCGAATAGATGCATGAGGTTGCCTGATGATGGATTGGTTGACGACTTTCTTAAGGGCCAAATCATCGTCAGTTTGGGAAGGTTTTGACTTGGTTGGTACTAAGAGCA
>NW_006244581.1:0-569 GCF_000226075.1 Solanum tuberosum
TACCCCAACAAAAGAAAAGAAGAGCTACTTGCCAAGCTTCCCGAAAATGTGGATCCCATTGATTGGACTGCCTTTGTGCATCATTGTAATGAGGATAAGATGAAGACAATTGTTGTTCATAATTTGATTCTTTCTTTCTCTTATTTTTTGGGTAAATAATTTTTATTAAAAACCAAAATGGACTTTACAACTCAAGGAAAAAATAAAAACAGAAGAACTAGGTTCGATATTCATTCGAAATCTCTAGGCTTGCATATGTAGACTCTTAAAAAAACAATTTCAACATAGTTTACGTTGGGTATACATTCAGTTCTCCTAGTTTTCTAGCCGACTGAGGTCTCAAATTGGCTCTCAAATATACTTTTTGAAGGATGATTTTGATCAAGACTTCATCTATTCTTCTTGGTGTTGACACCCAATTTTGACCCTTCCCGAGAGGAGTTAATTTTCGAACTTCTTAATTTCAAACAATTTAGAATAATCAAGTTTATATAAAATAAATAAATAAATAATATACATTTAAAAAAAAATAAAAAATCCAACGCATCTTTGAGTTCTAAAGTGTTTTT
>NW_006244582.1:0-569 GCF_000226075.1 Solanum tuberosum
ACGCCGCTTGTTCATCTTCTCCAAATCTCTGCCTTCTTTTTCTACATTTTCAATTGCGGCGAGGAACGCATTGCTGAAGTACCTGAGAGTGGAAGCTCGGCCGGTGCAGCTTCGAAACCCTAGGCTCATCGGAGGTTCAGTCAGTCAGCTTTTCAAACGCCATTTCTCCGAGGAAGTAAGGGGATCGTTTCTCGACAAGAATGAAGTTAGGGATCGTGTTATCAACGTCGTCAATTCTTCCAGAAAGTTGATCCTTCCAAGGTATATCTAACATATTGCGTTTTATGTGTACGTTTTTTTCAATGTTAATTTCTCGTGAAATGAAATTCGTTGTGTGTTTATTTACGTTTTTCATAGATTTAAAGGTTGTTGGTCCTATAGATTTATACAGTGTGCATTTTTATTTTATAATCGGGTTGTCTTAGCTAGCTTGGTACCTCCCACGCCAACCTGCACAGGAACAATTTTTCTTCACAGGAAATTGAACCTGAGAGTTTATGGTTCTCAAACCACCACTCGGCCATACGTCTTCACAATTTTTCCAGAGGATTGTTGGATTATATCTTTTA
>NW_006244583.1:0-569 GCF_000226075.1 Solanum tuberosum
TTATTCATGAGTTGAGAAAAGCCAAGGTAAGTGTTTCTGTCAGATTCTCTTTCAAGCCTATGTTGTTTTAGCATTCCAACTCGCATTCTCGTACATTCAATGTACTGATGCCAGTTGGCCTGCATTTCTCGTACATTCAATGTACTGATGTCAGTTGGCCAGCATCTTCTTATGATGCAGACACAGGTAACTAGGATCGGCATTCCAGCGCATCATTGATCCAGTGAGCAGTTCAGAGTCAGTCGGTGAGCCTCCTTGCATTCCGGAGGATCCATTTTCATTGCTTTCTAGTTAGTTCATTAGGATGTTGTGGGGTTGTCCCAACATCCATCTCAGTTATTTTAGAGGCTTCATAGATAGTCAGACAATCAGTTATGAGTGTTTTAGCTTTGTATTTCAGATGTTTTACTATGAGACTTGAGCACCCATTTTGGCCAATTGAATGCTTCTTTTGAGACATTCTCAGTTTATTTCACAAGTCCTTATTTAGACTATTTTTGTGTTTTAAGTCTTTCGTTGAGTAAGTAAGCCTTGCCAAGGGTTCGCTTGGGGCCAGCAATAGTTCTCAA
>NW_006244584.1:0-569 GCF_000226075.1 Solanum tuberosum
TCGATAGGTATGATGTGTTCTAGTGGTGGATTTAACAAACTTCACAATGTGGTACTAGTGGTATATGACAATGGATACGTTGATGCCAAGTGCGATTACTAACTACTTAAGGAGTTATCAGTTGTATCACATGCTCATATAATTAGATTTGATGTTGCATTCACGTTTTAGAAACCAACTAGTTTGTTACTACGGACGCTTGAGTTAAGCATTATTTATAAGAAAGCTTTTAGTGGTGGATCTTTGGGTACAATATTAATGCATTCAGGTTGTGAAGTGTATCTCAAAGATTTTGAATGAGTGGTGATTTCATCGTAAGATCCATGGAAGTGGATCGATATTAGGATGACAAGCTTATAGGTAAAGAAAGTCCCAACAAGTATACTTACGTGAAGGTAATTCAAATTTTAGTAAGGAAGTGTGTATAAAATTGAGTGAGTCCTTTGGATTTGATTGGTATAACTAGGTTTGAGGTGTCATGTCAATGATAAGATTGACTTCGTGGTGATGTCAAAGGCTGATTGAGCATAATAGTCATAAGAGTTCGTGATGGATTGTGATTAGGATGC
>NW_006244585.1:0-569 GCF_000226075.1 Solanum tuberosum
ATTCTTTCAATTTTTGCTTCAGCATCTTTAGTTTAGTAGCTAAGATGTAAGAACCTGTGCCATTTATATTGAAAGACAACCACCATTCCTTAATCTTGTCAGCAAAGCCATCCACCCTCAGCCACCATTGCTCAAACTTGAAATAGGACTTTTTCGAATTCAGTTCCCCACAATCAAGCATGATGGGGTTATGATCAGAACCTATTCTGGGCAGCAAGTTCTGTTTGATCTGAGTGAAAGCTTCATCCCATTGAGATGAATACAAAAACCTATCAATTCTGGAAGCTGAGCTATGGCCATCTCCTCTTCTCCAAGTGAAAGAGCCCCCCAAAAGAGGGGGGTCCACGAATTCCATCGCATTTATCCATTCCGTGAACTCCTGCATGTCCCCTGTTATTCTGTGCCCTTCTGATCTTTCATTTGGGTACCTTGTGACATTGAAGTCACCACAAGATACCCATGGGCCACTGCATATCTCCTTGATGTTGCTCAACTCTTGCCACAACTCTCTTCTAGTCACAGTATCACAGGAAGCATACACAGCACTAAGGAACCAAGTAAGAACTTGG
>NW_006244586.1:0-569 GCF_000226075.1 Solanum tuberosum
AAAAAAAAAAAAGAAGTAACAATGGATCCTTTAGTTTTTAGTTTCAATCTAAGAATATTTGAGAGGGGTTTAAGAGATCTTTCCGACATTTTATTTTGCCGCGACTTTCTTACTGTGGTGGGGGATATGGGTGGATACTGGTGTGAGATATTCTCCTAGAAATTACCAATTTGTTGGGGGAAAACCTCTTTTAGTTGTGTGCATTTTGTTCTAACGAAGATGTTTGTGGTTTGGCTTAGACCAAGATTAAGTCATGATATAGGTTTTATAATTAGTATGATGTTTAGGTTGCTATGAGATCCATTATCGTTTGTCGCCATTCAAAGGCAAGATGTCTTTCAGTGTGTCCTGGATCTTGAGATTTGTGTGTTATACTCTGCTGGTGGTAGTAATCTTGCCTTCTAGATGTCCACATAGAAGTAGTTTAACAACATTGGAATTTTTAACTTGTATTAGAACAACAAATCATACTAAAAGTCAAAGAAGGTGCAACTAACTGCAGCCTTGCAGCCAGTGCCCAAGATGTTGTTCATATTGCTGAAAGAATGCCAAGACTTAATTTGCTACAG
>NW_006244587.1:0-569 GCF_000226075.1 Solanum tuberosum
TAGGGTTCTTGACTTCTCTTCCCCTCTTACGCTCTAATTCTCCAAGTTTTGATTAATGATTTGACTTAGATAAGTTCAAGTTATGTTTCTAGGCTTAAACTGACTAAAACCTCATGATTTACGGTCTAAACGACGTATCTTAGGGGTTAAACGAAATAGGAAGAGGCCAAAAGACCCCTGACTTAACTATTGTAGGAGTGATCGACGGATTGGACTGACGGGCCATAGGTCAATCGACGGTCCGTCGATTGGAGTCGTCGGTCGAGTCTGCCCGACAGGGCTTCACTAAAACAAGCATAACTCTTTACTCGGATGTCGGATTTTAGCAAACTCAGTGGCGTTGGAAAGAGGATTCAATTATCTATCATATCATAAGTCATAGGACACATAATTCATTGTGTGCTAAAAGTTATGACCATCTGAAGTTGATCCATCAATAATTTGTAGCTAACTGGCTGATACCCTCACCTACGGTCAGAACTACGGACCGTGGATCGATTGACGGTCCATGAGGGTCGACCGTAATTTGTGTTAGAGGCTGGGCTTAAGGGAAGTCTCGATCCACGTAC
>NW_006244588.1:0-279 GCF_000226075.1 Solanum tuberosum
CCCGTTTCAAATGGGTTCCTCTCGGTCACCCACTTTCTGCATGAATACCAGCCTACGCCTTACCCCACTCAGTTTCTCAAGCGGAGTGTTAGGATATGGGACTAGGGTTCACCCTCTCGAGTAGAACCTAATGTCGACCCACTCCTTAGGCCATCAGTCTAGTGGTCTAGGTTTCGCGACCGCTCAAGAAGGTGTATATACCTCCCCAGCACCGGTGCCATTTTGATACTTATCGTGACCAACGAAACTAACCTACGGTACGAGTGTCTACGATCGTCG
>NW_006244588.1:298-569 GCF_000226075.1 Solanum tuberosum
GGTCGTGTCCCAAGGGAGTGGTTTTGAGAATTAATAGAAAAATAAAATTTAGTTCTAATTAGTCGTAGTTAAAGGCATTAACGAACAAAAACATTGTAACTTAAAGGGGGTGACATAAAAGTGTCAACTATCAAATGGGGGTTTTGTCACTAGTAGTAAAAACTGCAAAAGTAAACAAGAAATTCAAGTATGAGATAAAGTTCTTGGGGTGTGACCGCAATACAAGTTGAGAGAATTTGTTGGGTAAATGCTTTCGATAGGTAAATTACAA
>NW_006244589.1:0-569 GCF_000226075.1 Solanum tuberosum
TTGGGCTGGTTTTATGCAGGCTGTAGTTGTGGAGGTTTGGTTGGGATGTAAGGAGTACTCGTATTATATTCCCTTAGCTTGTGTTTAGAGGTGTACTTGCTGAGTACCGTGTGGTTTGGTACTCACCCCTTGCTTCTACAATTTTTTGTAGGTTACGAGCCTGGATTTTGTGATACTTTCCATTCTCTTATTTTCCGAGGCTTCTTGGAGATTTTGTGAGGTAGCTGTTTGTCATCTCAGCGGACCTTCTTACTCCTATTTATGATATTGTTCTATTTTAGAGACAACATCATTTGAGACTTACGTTTTCTTCAAATCTATGGTAATACTTAAAAGGTTTGTACACGTGACAACCAGGTTTTGGGGGTATTTTTCAGTAAATTTCCGCATTTTATTGAAATGGGTGAGTGTTAGGCTGACTCGTCTTGGTGGGAGAAGACGAGTGTCATCACGTACAATTTTGGGTCGTGACAAAATGGTATCAGAGCCCAGGTTCATAGGTCTCACGTGTGTACTGAGTGTACATTTGAATGAAGAATAGAATTTTTCCTAAATGTCCTATAGCCTCT
>NW_006244590.1:0-568 GCF_000226075.1 Solanum tuberosum
TTTTTCATTCTTTCCAAAAATGACTCTTTCTAATTCTCGCTCTTTCTAGTTCTTTCAAATAACGAGGTGTTACTATCACGACATAAATCACATGCGGCAACCACTACAAATACCCACTACGAACTCATTCGTAGTCTTAAAATCTCCTACAGAGGTCTAGGTCACTAGGATACGCCTTCTAATAGAACACAACACAACAACCAAAATTCATAAACAAAATTTTTTAGTTTTAAACCTCCCCATCATTGAGTTCTTATAAGCTCAATTTCACTACAGAAACTCTAACAAGGGTACGTCTTAACCACCCCATACAATCTGGACAGGTCATTACATAAACTTCATCAAACAAACTGTCATCATTAATAAAAACTTGGAGGTCCAAAATTCTTGAAGAGATGATATAGATCATTTAAATCCAATTAGGCATCATAATTTTCCTTCATTTCAATAACTTCCTTCTATATCATTCACAAATAATATATTGAGAAATATTAATATTTGTTGATCTAAGTGGTACGTTACTTATTACAGCAAGTGAAAATGACCGGATGGTGCTAAAGTTAGTTAC
>NW_006244591.1:0-568 GCF_000226075.1 Solanum tuberosum
GTAATTCAGAAGAAGATCAGGACTTAGATCAAATGGATAGAGTTCCTTGAGATCTGTCTTCGGTCAAAGTGTAGATAAAGGAAAAAGGAAGCTATACTGCCCTTTATAGTCTGAAGGGAAGGAGAGCATGACATAGAGATAGGTAGGAAGCGAACTTTTCTAAACTCAACTCATGTACCACTTGAATTGTTAAATGACCGAACCCTTGGGAGCTACTGTACATATCTTGTGACATGCTCCCGTCTGACATTTTTTGTAGAAAGTCTGTATTTCTTCAAAAGAATCATAATACATACGGCACATTCGTGGATACCTATCTACTAATTAATGCCATACTAAGGTTGGATTTGCGCGTGGCTGCCTAACACGGGATGCTTTGTGCACTAGGCTTACCTTTTACTAAAATGTTACGATTTTTTGTTGCAGAAATGGTGAAGTACTATTGGAGGCATTTCCTCAGCTGACAGTTAACATTTGATCAGTCAAATTCCACAGCATTTTGCACACTGCATCAGCACAAGGTCACATTGAGGTTGTCAATTTCCTTTTGGAAACTAATAGCAGTTTA
>NW_006244592.1:0-567 GCF_000226075.1 Solanum tuberosum
GATGATATCCTTTAGCTACAAGATGGTCTTTATACCGCTCTATTTTTCCATTAGCATGTCGTTTAATTTTGAATACCCATTTTCACCCGACAACATTGGCATCAGCAGGACATGGCTTGAGGGACCAAGTGTCGTTATGAATCAAGGAATCATATTCATGAGACATGGCCTCACACTATTCAGGAGATGAGATTTCTTGCTTATAGGTTTTTGGTTCTACATGAGAGGATGAGAAGGTGATCTGAACAGTAGATATGAAAGTCTTGGGTTTAAGAGAATAATTTTGGGCTCTAGTAGTCATGGGGTGTACGGAAGTTGAGGATTGTCAAAGGTAACTCCAGTATCGATCTTTGGCTTGTATTTTCTTAGGTTATAGCAGTAAACACAAAGGGTACCTCTTCTTTCATGTTTCATCAAGTCATCTTTATATTGCCCGTCATGTAATTTTTGATGAGCAAACCTTTCCTTACTCCACAATTATCAGTAGCTTCAACCCTGCATCTCCCACATCAAACTCATTCAATCTTGATATCCTCACATTTTTATTACCATCATCCAACCCATTTC
>NW_006244593.1:0-567 GCF_000226075.1 Solanum tuberosum
CAAATGGGGGGGAAGGGATCCAAAATCGGATGAAACAAGGCCCATTTCCAATTCAAATTTGAAAATCTTTCACCATTTTTGGGGGAGACACCCTTTCTTGCAAAAATTGCCCCCATTCCGAAAGAGGAAAGGGGTAGGACGCGTGCCTCTGCCTGCTGTATGATTTCACTGGTTGGAGAGGGACGTGAGAGGAAGAAGCCAAGAAAAATGCAGGCTGCCCGCCTGCTATTGCTTTCCGTCTGCCTCCGCTTGCTTCAGTGTATTGGAATCGATTGGGATTAAAATTCCTACGTGATTTTCTTTGTGAACATTGGGACGGCATATTCTATTGACTCTGCAGTTAGCGTGAATGTTCTGGGAGTCTCTTCTGGATTTTTCTCTTTGTGAAGAAATGAATTGGGCCAGGTCGGTTTAAAGGGTGGGCAGTGAAATGCTGGAATTGGAGAATTAAGGTGGGCTGAAGCTGTGGGAATTATTGAATGAATGGCCAACTTGGTCTTTTAGAATAAATAGGCTAGAATTGAATTTGAACTTTGGCCATATGAATTTAAATTATAGCCAATTGGA
>NW_006244594.1:0-567 GCF_000226075.1 Solanum tuberosum
ATAACCGTTACACTTAAATAACAAACAACTTTTTTACGGTGATTTTTATTAAAAATTGCGATTTTTATAAAAAGTTGTGACTTTTATGAAAGGTTGTGACCCTTCCGAAGGGTTGTAATTTTTTCAAAGAGTTGTGACCTTTCTGATAAGACACAATAAACATTTGTCATTTGTTGTCTATAAATAGAGGGATTTCCTCTCATTTTTAAAACAATGAAAATTCTGAACTTCTTCTTCATTTGCACAATTAAATATTTGTGTATTTTGCTCGTGTTGAGTGGCTCACTGCCACCATTGTTTGTGTATCAGTACACTGGTGAATAAAACCGTTCTATCTTGAGAGGATTTATTCTTTAAACCTAGGGAACTAGAGGGGAATAATTTACTAAAGGCGACATTGTGCATTCAGTCGACTCGATTTTTTCCTTTTAATTTCATTCTATTGTTACAGATCCTGTATGTTTTTTACAACCATTCATTGGTGTTTATGTTATTAATTTTTATTTTTGAGTACAATGCTTTAAACTTTGTTATTTATATTTGGGAAAATGCATAAGTACCCCCCCC
>NW_006244595.1:0-567 GCF_000226075.1 Solanum tuberosum
AAAGATTAATCTTTTGGAGAATGTTGAAGGTGTTAATGAAGGATGTTTATAATGTTGACTCCATTCTTAATTTTCTTTATCTTTTGGTCGAAATTCCTTTTGAAAGACACTTCAGTGTTTCTTCATTTCGCTTTTGATGTGATCATTATCGAAATTTTAGTTCTAGAACATGGTCTTTTGTAGGTGGAACGTTTGCTCTTTATTCATTACTTTGCAGGAATATAAATATTGGGATTCTTTCTTCAAATAGTGCCAGTTTGAATTCAAGCCATTCCTATGTTAACCAATCGAAAAAGCCAAGTAGGTTGGGTAAATTTTGTGAGAGGAGTTTGATTGCCAGAAGGGTACTGCTTTTCATCGCAATGTTGGGTACGTGCATGCTTATTGGCGATGGCATACTTACACCTGCCATCTCAGGTATGTTAGCTTGTGTTGGGCCTTTTAGTTTACTTTCAGCAACCTTTTGAGTGCTTGTCAGTTTTCCCTCTTTCATTTTCGGTTTCATTAATTGTCCCTTCTTTCTGTTAGTGTTGTCTGCAATGGATGGCTTAAGAGCACGATTCTCCT
>NW_006244596.1:0-567 GCF_000226075.1 Solanum tuberosum
CGGAGGATGGTGGCTTATTTTATCAAAATAGGTTATGAAGGAGAGAAATATTAAATGAAGCACATACTGAATCATATGCAATGCATCCTGGAGGTACAAAGATGTACCAGACCATCAAAGAAAATTATTGGTGGAATGGTATAAAGAGAGACATTGCGAAGTTCATCTCTAAATGTTTGATTTGTCAACAAGTAAAGGCAGAACATCAAGTCCCAATTGGTTTACTACAGCCCTTGTCGATTCCAGAATGGAAATGGGAGAGAATAACAATGGACTTTATTTCAGGACTTCCTCGCACTCAAAGGAACCATGATGCAATATGGGTGATTGTGGACAGGCTAACCAAGAGTGCTCACTTCTTAGCAATCAAGATGGATTACTCACTTGAGCGTTTAGCCGAATTGTACATTAATGAGATTGTAAGACTACATGGGATACCTGTATCTATTGTATCTGATCGAGACCCAAGGTTTACATCTAGATTTTGGGGCAGCTTAAAGGAAGTTTTGGGTACTAAGTTGAAATTTAGCTCTTCGTTCCATCCTCAAACAGACGGCCAGTCGGAAA
>NW_006244597.1:0-567 GCF_000226075.1 Solanum tuberosum
CACGACGCGGAGATACATTTAAATATTTGGTCGCGAATTAACTTTTGATGCAGAGAGGTCCGTGACCTCTCCGCGATGCGAAGAAAATTTTTATGAAATTGAGAGACAGATCCGCGACGCGGAGCAAGGTGCCAGATTTGCCCGACTTTTTCCTTCTTCATTTTCTAACACCAATTTGTCTAAATTTGATTATTTTCTCAATCCCTCTTTAGATTTAGATACCCAGCATATTATCACAAGAACCTACTCATATACAACTCTAAAATTGACATGATTTCATCAAGAACTCAATAATCTCATCTAAACTCAAGAACTAAAGTCAATTTCAAAAACATCATACTTTCAACTTTCTAGAACGAACTTAACGTTGAAATTAACATGATTGGCGTGTGGGTGAACAAACCCAACACTATGGAAGCTTACATACCTGAAAGAACCATCTTCTTGAAGAACTTGAAGGAAAATCTTGAAAGAAGAACCCTAGCCTTAGCGTTTCTTGAATTCCTTGAGCATAGAATTTTGGAGTGGATAAGAGAGTTTGATTTATGAAAAATTGATTTTCTAAAT
>NW_006244598.1:0-567 GCF_000226075.1 Solanum tuberosum
TAGTAGTAAGCAGTCTTTTATTTATATCAAACAATATTTTTCTAAAAAAAATATATTATATCTCAACAATTCACTAAATCACAAATGATTTACTATCACATAAACATATATAACTTATTTTAGATAAAAAATCTTTTTACTCAGTGCTATTTAAAATTGACAGTGTTAATAATATTTGTATGAATTTATTTTACACTTAATGAGATGATTTACTATTATACAATACATCTATATCATTTATTGAGAAATATGACTTCTTATATAATTTATTTTAGATTAAAAAACTAAATTATTTTAACTACTTAAAATTTTTAATTTTAAATATCTAAAAATAGTATTAAAAATTAATTGACTCTTCAAATTATGTCTATACCACATAAAATTATAAATAGCAATAATTAATAACTTTTATCTAAAAATCATATTTAATAATTGTTTAACTCTTTAAATCCTGTCTATATTACATAAATTTAGTCAAAAAAAATATATGTCAGGTCCGTGCTAGCACGGGTTCTTATAGCTAATATATATATATACACACTACCTCCGTTCACTTTTAATTGTCAT
>NW_006244599.1:0-566 GCF_000226075.1 Solanum tuberosum
AGACTAACTATATAAGTGTTTTAATCCCCTAAACTAAGTCATCAAAATCATAACTACAACCTTCCCAAATCAGAATCAAATTCCCCAAAAAAATCTTCTCTCTAGAACTCCAAGGAAGAAGATTAAGCTATGGTTTAAAGTAGAGGCTTTTTCCACTCAGTTTCGTGAGGATCCTTCATCAAGGTATGGTAGTCTTGTTCCATGGATAGTTATCATCCATGGAGCCCCTCAAACTCTTGATTTTAAAAGTAGAAATCCCCTAAAAGGTAGGGTTTTGACTCCAAGTCATGGATTCTTCCTGAAAATGGATTTTATGATTTAATTAATTTAAATTGTGATTGAATTGATGATTATTGTAGTTTTTATGATGAAAACTCCCATGAATCCATGATAATTCCCCATACCCCCAATTTATGAACTTGTGATATGGGTGAATTGTGGTGAGATGAATCTTATGAGATTTTTTTATAGTAATTTGGTGATTTGAATCATGTTATCTTCCATATTTAATGTAGTAACCCTAGATGTGGTTGGTTGAATGTGATCCTTGATCCAAGAGGGGTAAA
>NW_006244600.1:0-566 GCF_000226075.1 Solanum tuberosum
GAGTGAAGTTCCAACTAGCTAGGAGCCTAAGACCATGAAGTTCATGCAAATCATTTTTTATAACGAAAAATTACATCTTACATATAAGAATAACATATTTTGTATGCGTTTTTCAGTTTTCTTTACTGTTTTCATTTATTTACTTCATATTGTGAAGCTTTTTAGTGAAATTTTTTGGCTTCACCTCTCTAGTTAGTCGTTATTAGTTTTTTTCTTTTTTGAACAATTAATACACTTGGTTAAGGTACAAAATTGAAAGTTTTGAAGCAAATTATATTTTGATATTTTGTTGCAAATAATTCTGGAATTTAGAAGGAAGTTGGGCAGGAAAAAAGGACAAGTCAAGTCTAGGATTTCATTGAAGTGAACATATATTTATGAAGGACTTGGCTCATCTCCACTACACTTTCTCTCAATCTCCTCGAGTGCATATTTAGATTAGTGACTAGAGCCGTCAATATGGGCAAGGCATGTTGGGCCGGCCTGGTCTAACCCGTGATTTGATAGGGCTGGATTATGATTTTTGGAGTCCATTTAAGAAAAGAGTTTTTTAGCCCGGCCTGAAT
>NW_006244601.1:0-566 GCF_000226075.1 Solanum tuberosum
GGCTGGGGCCCTGTTCCGCTAATCTTTACTACTCTTAAAGGCTTGCAGACTATTGTGTGGAGTGTATAGCTACTTTATGGCCATACTGGCCTATGTGGTTGGTTTGTTGAAGCTTGTGAGCTGTTTGATGTACTGTATTGATATATACTTGCTTTTAGTTTTGGTATAGATATCATGGTGGCCTCGACGGCCCAATCAGGACTTCTGTGCTAGTTGGCTATTTATTTATATGATCTCCTGGGAATAGTTGTTTCTTCTATAGATTAGTTGGCAGGGGCCTTGCCGGCCGATGGCTTAGTTTTAAGCTGAGATATACTTGTTTGATTTTTTGATTGCATGTGGCTGCCATGCAGTAGTAGCAAATGGTTCAGCAGGGTCGGCTCGAGCCTGAGTTTTGGCATTAGGAGCAAGTTGCGCCCCTTGAGTTTAGGGAGTGACACATGATAAATGAAATTGTAGATCAATGAATTTTCTTTCAAATGCCACATATTTTGTATCATTTAATGTTTAAAGTAAAGAATTACGACCAATTTACCAGAGACTAGTGTAGTTGTACATAAGAGAAA
>NW_006244602.1:0-566 GCF_000226075.1 Solanum tuberosum
CTTAGCCATATGAGCATAAATCTTGCATTTTGCTTTAATATTCTGGGTATATAGTAATACTAGCATGTTTTTCCTTGATTATTTCTGCCAAGTCTAGATATAATATATAATCTTTAAATGTTGGGGAATGACTTCTGTTAATACGGCTCAATAATAAAAGTTTGATTCTTGGAATAATCGATCTATTTGCTTATATGAAGTCAGAATTTAACAGTAGGCATTCCATTACTTATGGTAATTTTAGCATGATAATTGACTCTTATTATTAAATTTGAGCAAGTTTACTGTGGTGGTGGATCTGGGAATTGATTCCTCTTTCCTTATAAGTCTTACCATATACATATATCTCGTACCAATTTATTTGTGATTTATTTGATTGTGTTAAATTATTTTAATATGAGCAAATCCGAATGTAATCCCCTTTCCTTAAATAACTTATGTCTATTAGTTTAACTATATCAATTTACTGTCTAAAATCATTCTCTCTGCCTGTTTTACATTCTGACTATTGCTGATTGACTTACCTTAATTAAATAGGACTGATTTTATGTGATTATATTTGGTAA
>NW_006244603.1:0-566 GCF_000226075.1 Solanum tuberosum
ATCTTTTCCCACATTTGCAAATGCAGGGAACAATTACAGTGCATATTCTGCATCTAATGTCAACTCTTCAACTACACAACCTCTTAAACAGCAATCTGATGATGCACAAATGAGACAAATTTCAGTTCAACAGAACAGAAATGCAACTCAGTTTGGAGTGCCAACACAGGCCATGGGAATAATGAGTGCCCCTAAGTTTGAAAAGCAAAACACTTTTGGCGAAGCCAAAAGATTACCTGGTGGGGGTCTTAATATTTCAAGTACTTCAAGAATCCAGCAGACCTCAGTTCAGTGGCAACCCTCTGCCAATAAAGAGCAGAAAAGTATTCTTTCATCACCAATGACCAATCCAAAGCCTGAACCAATTGATCATTTCCATGACCAGCTACAAAGATCCCAGTTATCGCCCTTCTCCTCTGTTCAAGTGGATCAAGGAAATTCCACTTCGGAAAGTTCAAGGGATGAATCTATTGAACAGACCTCCAGAATTGGTTTATCATCAACGACTAGCATGAAACCTTCAAATTCAGCCTCGTCTTCCATGTCATCTCATATGGACACTAGCA
>NW_006244604.1:0-566 GCF_000226075.1 Solanum tuberosum
GGTCCGTAGGTCCTGGCGTGGCTTGACCCTTAGCCAATTTTTCTGAGACTTCTGGGAGGAGGGTCGCAGGTGTGAACCACGGACCTGCAGAACGGACCGTGGGTCTTCCTATGGCCCATGGATGGTGCCCGTGTGTGCCACCTGCAACACCTAAAAGCTGCAATTAGGTATGTTCTAGTATACGAGGTGTTACAAGGTCCGCGTCGTGGACATGCTTCCCCAGAAAGTTTCCTCCCTCTTTGCGTCACGGAGAGAACGTGAACTTTACTGTTTCAAAAATTATATCGTGACTAAATATTTTAATTCTTCTCCGCATCGCGCCTTTGCTCCCCAGACAGTGTCTTCGATCGTTTCTTATTATTTTATCTAAAACTCATTTAATCATCACGACATCCTTCATATCATAATTCATAACTCCTGAATTCATAATTCAAATTCGAGATGGAGTTAAGAGTCAAGTTTGAGAGATTCTTTCTAGTCATTTTGAGAAGCCTTTTACAATCTTTTTAAACTTGTTTTATTACTTGAGTACTTGAGTACTTGAGTTTGAGGAAGAGTAGAGTTGA
>NW_006244605.1:0-566 GCF_000226075.1 Solanum tuberosum
GGGCGGCCCATTGTCCTGACCATGGTACGCCGGTCGTTGCCGTGGGTCAGCGGCTGACAGTTAAAATCAGGTGTATTTGGGCCTTTTCCTAATTAATCCAGCTTAATACTATGTCGTTTTGCCATTGCCTAAGACCCATATATAAGATTTTTACCCCAATTTCCCATGATAAATCATTCTCTCCAAACTCACCAAAAAAGAAGAATTTTCAAATATTTCTCTCTCTACAACTTGAAGAAGAAGAAGAATTCACCAAGGGTTTCAAGCCAAAGTCTCCATTTCTCCATTGAATATTAGCAAATTGGATTCAAGGTATGATAGTTATAATCCATCGATTCCTTCCATTCATGCAGTTCCCAAATCCTTCTATTCCAATGTTAGAATTCCCTAATTGAGTTAGGGTTTTCTTCAGTTACCATGGGTTCTTATGATTATTGATTTAAATGATTGAATTATGACCTCTTATGCATGAATTGATGAACTAATATATGATTGAATTATGACCTCTTATGCATGAATTGATGAAATAGTATGGTTTTATGATGTTTTCCCCTATGAACCCATGT
>NW_006244606.1:0-566 GCF_000226075.1 Solanum tuberosum
CGCTTGCCAATATACAAACATGGTAATTTATTAGTATAATTTACATAAATCACATAATGTTAAGAGTTAATTACATTATTTTCCTACTATTTTCCAAATCACAAGAAGCCCTTAAAATTTATGGATTCTGGATAAATACATCACTGGAATTTCGGATACATCACTAGACTTCCGAATACATGCATCACTAGACTTCCAGATAAATAGGAGAGGGGAAGGATGTATCAGAGAAGGGATAGGGCATCCGGATACATATGAGATGAATGTATCAAAGTGGGGAGAGATGTATCCGAGAGGGAAGGGATGTATCAGAAAGGTAAGGATTTATCCGAGAGGGAGATAGGGATGTATCAGCAAGAGCGAAGTGGTGTATCAAAGAGGGGATTTAAAAAAAATAAATTAAATGGTAGAAAATTTTAGAGATTATGGTAAAATTAAGATGTGTATTTAGGAAATTTTTCCAATTTAGTATGAATTTTTCATAAATTGTATACAAATTAAATAGCTAGGATAAACACATACAAATTTTAGATTTATACAATCAGGAACCGAATTATACAAATTCT
>NW_006244607.1:0-566 GCF_000226075.1 Solanum tuberosum
GTATTTTTCCACACAATGCAAAAGGTGTTTTTATTTTCATAAGGTTAGAAGTTCCTTTCTTTCCATATTAATAAATAGTACTCCTTTAGCATTGCATAAAAGGTACCCTTTTTTCTCACATATTTTATATACATTTATGTCATCTTTTAGACATTTCTATACACACTTTTTACAATAATATACATTATTTGAGTGATATATACTCTTTTATACATATATTATTATATGATTTTAGTATATTTTTTTATATACGTATGTTATACGTGCAAATAATAATTTTATAATCTCTCTCTTTGATAAATTAAGTCGGATACCATATTATGTGGATTTAGAAGGGTTCCTAACACCTTCCCTTTGGAATAATGTAAATTGATAGTAACAAAAAGTAGAGAACCGAAGAAATAAAACAAAGCAAGTAGATTTACTAGCGATAGTTTGTGCAAGTATCTTACACACAAATATGCCAATAAAGTTTTTCGTACAGGAGGAAAAAACTCCAGAAAATAGTAGTTCTGATTCTTTATTACATAACACAAATAACTAATCCTAATTACATATATATAGAG
>NW_006244608.1:0-566 GCF_000226075.1 Solanum tuberosum
GACAGAAATTTTGAGGATGGCCTCAAAATTTCAATAGGCTCGTCGACAGCTTGGAACAACTTTGAATATTTCCCAACAAGTAATCAGATAGACCTTGAAACATCAACCCCAAATGGCGTTCATTGAACTTGACGTGACATGACACTTGGCAGTGACTTTTTCCAAACATTACTTTTGAAAATTTATTTTCCTTATAAGTTTTTCCTTCATGTTCTACTTAATTTTGCATAAAAAATATTTTGTCAAGAAGCGGGAGATCGGAGATATCAACTGGAGATAGCAAGACAAGGAGCATACAATCGAAGAGATCAACACAGATCAGTTCATTTTTAAACTAACAATTTTTCTATGGATGTAGGTCTACAGGGTGCCTCAAAATCAACATATTCCTCAATTCAATGAATATGGAGAAGTCAAAAGGGCGAAGAGCTCCCCAAACTGACAACTTTTCTGTGGATGCAGGAAATATTTTATGCTTCTTATACTGAGAATTGGGAATATAAGTAGCATTACTTTGTTCAAATTCTCAGCAAGGCAAGGTTCATAATGAACATGCAATTATGTTC
>NW_006244609.1:0-565 GCF_000226075.1 Solanum tuberosum
AATTAATAAAAGATATATAAGTAAATATATATATATACAAAATAAGTGCTTCTGGGCTCCCAACAGCCATGCCAAACAGGCTATAAGAGTTATATTTACTAACTTATTTTTAAGCAAATCTCTTAAAATGAAGCAGTTTTTAAATGATTTCCTGCTTATTTAAGATTCTATTTATTTCATAAGTGTAAATTTGGAAAAAAGAATTCAATGTCTTCTTGATTTTGAGAAATATCAATTTCAAAATAAAAAGGTAAAAATATCTTTTATTTTGAAACATAGCGTATACAGTCAAACTCCATTACACTGACAACATTTGTTTGCAAATTTAATTATTGTTACAACGAGTTGTTGTTATATTTGTATTTTGACATTTCATATTTAGATCCCATACATAGTTATTATAAATAAATGTACAAAAAAATTAACTCAATAATTTTGTGTATCAAGAAGGAGGAATGTGTTGATTAATTAGTAGAAAAGACAAACATCAATAGGTTTTCCCTCGTGAAGTTATAACCATGACTAATTGCACCATAAATATAATTTTTCTTTGAAATATTTGTAC
>NW_006244610.1:0-565 GCF_000226075.1 Solanum tuberosum
TTCTACCCCTTTTCGGCCTACGTGGCACTATCTTCTGAGCCCAGCGTGTGTTGACAATTTTTTCAATGATAGTGCCACGTAGGCCGAAAAGGGGTAGAAAATTATTTATAAAATAAGTTCGAAGGGGTAATAGGACCTTAGTAAAGTACAAGTGTGTCTCTGAGATTTTGGGCATAGGTTGGGGGGTACTTGTGCATTTTCCCTAGAATAATTAATGATAAGGATAAATTAGGAACTAAGTGTAAAATTATCCATTGATTTCATAAAATAAACAAGTATTGTTGAACATCCCAAAATAATATAGTGAACAACTACTGTTGGATAAAGGGAGTATTTACTAAAAGTAAATTGTTATTGCAATACATATTATTAGACCATTAAATATTTTAGGGAAAATGCATAAGTACCCCCTCAGCCTATGCCCAAAATCTCTGAGACACACCTAACCTTTAGTAAGGTCCTATTACCCCCCCCCCCCCTCTGAACTTATTTTATAGTTAATTTTTTACCTCTTTTCTGCCTACGTGGATGAGTCCGTGACTTCACCTATGTTAGGCGCGTGGGT
>NW_006244611.1:0-565 GCF_000226075.1 Solanum tuberosum
AATCGAAAATCAAAAGTACGACAATGAAAGATACAATTGACTTAGTCTCGACTCAAGTGGACATCTTTGATTCACTAATCCCAAAGTCAAGTAGACAAATTCCTGTCTATTTAGCTATTTCTCTATTCCAGTGGGCCAGTTTATATTCGAATGCAATAACTCTTATGTCTTTACACCTATGTGTGATATCTTGTACTATTTATCACCTTCAGGCACTAACACGTTTACTTTTTGAGTTATTTTTCTTTTGTCAGGTATTTAGAACTAATCTGCATTGATAAGCTGGTCGAACACCTTACTTTACAAGATCCAATGCTCCTAAATATTTCTTCCCTAACCGAAGTCTACTAAAAGGAAAAGCCACAATGGTTGACAACAATGAAGAGATTGACCAGACCGAAGTTGCTATAGTCTAGCCTTCTATTGCTGAACAAAATGAGTTGATCGCGCAACTGATGCAACATATTGGTGAGTTGAGGGTTGAGGTCCAGAAAAGACAAGATTTGCCAAATTTAGGGGTGTGAGGAGAAGAATATTGATGGAAGATCCATTTGGCAAAAAAAAA
>NW_006244612.1:0-565 GCF_000226075.1 Solanum tuberosum
TTAGATGAGATAGTTTAAGTCATTAAAACTACAAGAAGGTATCGTGCAACATGAAGAACTCACTTGGTCAAGAAATATTGTCCTGCTTTGAAGCTTAGTACATGTCTCTAAGTGTATTGAAAAATGGACAATCAAATATTTGGAAGTCTATTGGTTGAAATATCTAGAACATGTTTGCTTGCTATGCTTTACCAACCAAAACTGATCTGATTATTACACACTGGGGCTGCTAGCTGACTTCCTACTGATATGATTTACATTTTTTTATAAGTTGATTTTACAAATTATTGATACTAAGTTCATCTTGTAGTTCACTAGCCATTCTCTCGTCAGATATTTAAATTCATTTTCTAAGTGGTGAGGGACCTTCTGCCATACTTTGTCATCTTAAATATCGATTCTGTCCTTTTAGGGGAGGGAGAGTATATCTACAGGAAGAGTACGGGACAACAATTGACGCAATGATCTACTGGTTGATAGGTAATAAGTTCTTCCAACTTATTCCTTTATTTATTTAATCTGCTACAATGATTTGTGATGAATTCAATTTAGGTTGTAGGTCATG
>NW_006244613.1:0-565 GCF_000226075.1 Solanum tuberosum
CCATGCTATCTGAAATATCTGATTGGATTTCAAATTTCTCCATTAACTTTTAAGTATTTTTATATTTTAGTGGAGAGAGTGTTTTCAAGAAAGTTTTTATTACGTTAGGCATTGCCTATCTTTACAATGTTTACGACTAAGTCTTTATATATACATAAAAATTTACTATTCTAAACACATATCCTAATACGTTTTTTACACCTGTCCACTACTATTTACTACTATTTATGAATAGTTTCCTATTCTGATCTACTACTATCTTATTAAGACTTATTTACAACCTTGTCTCCTAACTTTTACACTTGTCTTTAATGCACATGCAGTTATTGACTATTTTATACTACCTTGTCTTTTACAATAATAATGCTTGACTAATAATTTACATTGTCACGTTATTTTACATACTTAGTCAAAAAACTTTAACTTTCCTTTATCTTTTTTGCCACTTTGTCTTCCGTCTTATCTTTTTTGTTTTGTCTGCATCTTATCTTCACCGTCTTTATCTTGTTTATCATTCCAGCTGTACATATGGAATTATATTATCTTCTCCATTGCATTTTGAACA
>NW_006244614.1:0-565 GCF_000226075.1 Solanum tuberosum
GCTGTAGTTCTTCTAAGAAGACGTGAATTGATAGATTAGCCTATCCGAGTTGATCATTTTCAACTCTAAAGAAGGACATGGATAATAGCAACAATGAGTCAATCTTTTTCAACTCGAAGGAAACTCAGTGAGTAATTACTATAAGAATCACTAACTCGAAGGGAACTCAGTGAGTAATTACTATTAAAATCACTAACTCGAAGGAAACTACCATAAGAATCACTAAGAATAGGTTGTAATTTCAAATTTTGGGGATCGGATTTGCTTTAAATCCTTTGAAAAGTTCTTTGGGTGTTTCATAAATTTAACTTTGATTAAACAAAAAAATGCCAAATAGATGGAAACAATGAAAACCTGAGTTAGCTGAAGCATGTAATGTCCATAAATAGAGAAATTGCTTAAATGAAAAAATAGAATCGTATTTATGCACCTTTTTTGCTCGGATCGAAGATTAAGCTATAGAGTTCTTACCCAAATTCCAACTCTACGAAGTAAAAATAGTGAAGATTCTTAGAGAACATTACCGAAACTCTGATATTAGAAATAAAAAAGATGATGAGATTAA
>NW_006244615.1:0-565 GCF_000226075.1 Solanum tuberosum
GGGGGGGGGGGGGGGGGGGGGACGGAGGGATTAAGATGAAAGCTGAATTTGAAATTAAAAAATCTCTAAGAGTTAAGGTTGTGAGAGCTGGAATAGTACTGATCTCGTACAATTTCAATGGATAGAGAACCATGGTCGTCCGATGATGAGCCAAGGACAAGGGAGGCGTTGAGATTAAGACACCTGGAAGATTTTTCGTACGAAGGATAAGGACGAGGGGAGAATGATGCAGCTGGGTCGATGGACTCGGGTCACAATTTTTTTTTGGGAATTTGTTGGGTCACGATAGAGTTTTTGGATTTGGGTAGTCTGGACTGCTGGAGTTCTGGGTTGCGCGAGGAAGAAGAACAAACAAGGGTCGCGTTGGTTTGGTCGCGTATGGTATCGCTGATTGTATTATATTGCTGGACTAGATTGCTGAAAAGAGTATTGTGGGCTGCTGAAATTAATTTGAGAGAGGGAGAAGTGGACTGGAAATTTGAAATGAAAAGGCCAAAAAATGGGTCTTACAAAGAGGACAAAATGGCACAGCATAACACCCTATAGACTAAATTAGCAAGAAATA
>NW_006244616.1:0-565 GCF_000226075.1 Solanum tuberosum
CAAAATTAAAAGACAAGATGTAAAAAGAAGTGTAAAGATTATCCGCATCGGTAGCAGGCCCGCACTACAGTAGCAACATTGTTCACCTACAGTAGATACACTATTACCAGGACCCAGATAGGGGCCAAGTATCCTGTACAAAGATGCTTTCTTTTTTCTATAAATAAGTTTGTTTTTCTTTAATTGAGAGCAGGTTTTAGAAACCCTCTCTTCCCTTTTGCACTCTATCTCTTGTAAACTTTTCTTACTACGTATTGTAAGCTTGCCGGATTTTGGCCGGAATAACAAAGTGTGCGGTTTGGTGACAACAAGGTACTTTCTTTTCTCTGTCTTCCTGTCTTTTAGTTTTATAAATTCTCCGATCTAAGCCGTGACTATGTCCGGCTAAAATTTTATATCTATGACGGATAACTAACTTCTCTTTTATATAGACCATGAACGGATCTAAGCTTTATTTAAATATAGAAGAATTTTAGTATGGCTTCTCGACTTGGTTCTGAGTTGAGGTACAGTCAGATCTAGTACTACCTTTATTGGCTTTGTCTTTGTGACTCCGTCTGATGAG
>NW_006244617.1:0-565 GCF_000226075.1 Solanum tuberosum
AGTATCATTGACTAATGAGTAATTTCTGAACAAGGAACCTTAATGATACAACAACAATATACATATACTCTTATAATATCATTGTCTAATGAATAATTTCTGAACAAGAAGCTTTAATGATATAACAACAATATACATATACTCTTATAATATCATTGCATAATAAATAATTTCTGAACAAAAAAACCTTAATGATACCAATATAGTATGTGTAATATATATACTCATTTAGTATCAATTAAGCGAAATTATCAGTTTTAATGATACCAATATTGTATATGATACTTATTTAATATCAATTAAACAAAATTAGTTTGGAGGGAGGTATATAGTGTAATTACTTAGTGGGGTATGAATGTAAAGTGGTATATATTTGTGATTATTTTGCTTTTATGAAGTATTTGTTTAGTTTCCCCATTTAAAAATAACTTTGGGCCACTAAGCTCGATTTTGTCTCAATGCCCAAAAAGCAAAGATAAAATTTAATAAATGACACATGTAAGAGATGTTATTACTATATAGTTTTCAATACATATAGTACTCCTTCCGTCCAACAATAGTTATC
>NW_006244618.1:0-565 GCF_000226075.1 Solanum tuberosum
AATCTCCTTATAAGATGGATGACTTTTGTAGTTGACCCCCCTGACCTGAATCCAAATTGGTTTTCGGAGATAGGCGCACCCCTCCTCATCTTTACCTCGACCACCGTCTCCCACACTTTCATAGTGTGGATTAGTAACTTCATACCCCTATATATAGTTGTTGCAGTTTTGAATATCACCATTGCTTTTTGTACAAGGGGATCAATGTAAATACAAGTATATTTGTGTACGCAGTAAGAACATGAGGATCACCTTTGTGTTTCAAACACTGCAAGAACAATAGCCTTAGGCCAAGTTCGTTAGGTGCAAATTTTTTACTAGATTTGATGACACTTTTGGGGGATGTAGTATCTAAGGATGGGATTATGGTGGATAATAAAAATACAGTAGCAGTTCAAAAATGGCGAAGACCCCCGAGATTTATACAATGAAACCAACAAGATTTATACAGACCACAAGAGGCTGAATTTGTTATCCAGCAGAAAGATTTGATTCTTCAATTTACAATGTTGAATAAAATTACTCAATCACTACGTAGAATTTTACCATTCGGTGTCATTCAGGA
>NW_006244620.1:0-565 GCF_000226075.1 Solanum tuberosum
ACATACTCGTACATTCCACGTACTGAGCCATTTGACCAGCATCTTCTCATGATGCAGACACAAGTATTCATGATCATCAACAGGAGCTTCGTTGATACATCCGAGTGTTCGAGTTAGCTATGGTGAGCCTCATTACTTCCGGAGGATTCCATTTACTTTCAGTTGTTAGGAGGTCATGGGTATTGTCCAGACTTCCATCATTGTCATTTAGAGGCTTCATAGATAGACAGTAGAGTTTTATAAGTCTTCATTTATTTTGTTAAATGTTTTAAAGACTAAAGTTGCCTTTTTTATGGCGAGTTGTATATACTTTATTATACATAGTTTTCTTTGGACTTAAAGTTTGAATTTAAGTTTTATGAACTTTTATTTCAGTTTTTAAGCTTTGTATGCTTGAATCAGTTTTCTGCTAGTAGTCAGCCAGGATGAGGGTTCGCTTGGGGACCAACAATGGTCTTCGAGTGCCGGCCACGTCTAGGGTGTAGGCTCGGGTCGTGACAGTTTCGGACGGTCAACTCCTTGTAGACTAATATAGCATACTTGAGTCTGATAGTCTGAGCCTTAG
>NW_006244621.1:0-565 GCF_000226075.1 Solanum tuberosum
TCTTGGTACATTTGTATGAATGGGTTGGATCAAGGCTTCACTAACTTGGGCCTTCAGTGAGAAGTCCAATTTAGGGTCCATAGACTCGAGATGAATGATGGTAAAAGTTTGAGCTTCTTCAAGAATTTCTTCTCTGTGTACTCTTAGATGTGCTGCTTCATATAAACTTAATAATCCTTGAACATCTTTAGCAAGAGTTTCCTTGAATTTTCCATCACCATTGGTGAATTTTTTAAACACATCTGATAATTAATTATCGGATATTAAACTAGTGAATGGAAGTATATATAAGCTAAGGGGTCAACATTTTATACTTTTGAACAGAAAGAAATTAGTAATTAACATTAATAAGTTGCATAGGATAATTAGAGAAGAGATACGATACCAGAAGACATGCTATGCCTTTGTCGTCTCACTAGTCGAAAATGAAGAGCAACAACGCAGAGATCATCGTCTTCATCTTCATTTTTATTCTGTTCAGACTTATCAAAAATATTCTGAATGGATATTTTGATCTCATTGTCGAAATGATATGCCACTCCCAATCGTTGGATTGCATCAACCA
>NW_006244622.1:0-565 GCF_000226075.1 Solanum tuberosum
AAGCACTTTCAAGGAATCGTCGAGCCTATCCAAATTTTCGTCAAAGGAGCAAAGTTTGGTTTAGGGTATATCTCTACGGATGCTGATGAAGCAGAGATGACGAACAAGAGTATTGATCAAGCGTTGGCCAGGCCAATTCCTCATCTGTACCAGTCATTTCCGGTACAAGAAAATGTCAACGATGGTGGTCTCGGGGAAGGAATCTGTGGCCTTTTTGAGGAAATTGATGCGGTTATCGAGGAAGAGGCCGGGATATCAGGCATCCGTGATGCAGAACCTGAGGAGCAATTGCAGAACTGGACCTCCACACCACTCTTGATTTCGCGCTCATCTGGGTAGAAAAGACATGTGTCTTTGTTTATTTAAAATCGGTGGTAGTCCGGAAGAGGCTCGAGATCCACCCTTTATGCAGTTTTATTCGTTTGAAGTTTTTAAATTCCCGTGTGATATTTAAAAAAGTAAAATGGCCTTCGGCCATGGCTAAAGTTTGAGCTTATTTTTATTTTTTTCAGTTTAAATGAAAGCCTCATTTATCAAAAATTATTTATTTATCTGTTTATATTTT
>NW_006244623.1:0-564 GCF_000226075.1 Solanum tuberosum
TAGTAGTATCAACCATTGCTAATTGATTCATACTTTTCTTTCTCTCGAATTCTTTAATTACTACAATGTGAGATTTCCTGCTATACTTGGTGAGGTATTTTATAGTGCTCTTGGGACGTTAAGTGTCAAGTCATAAATAGTATAGTACGTAGTTAATTTAAAAATTTATGATAAAATTAATTATTTTCTCTCATTCTAGCTTTAATAATGTTTTTGAAACTTACAAATCCTAAATTATGAAGAGATGATAGATAAATAGATTAATTAAAATTCACTGGACAAATTTAAAATATAACATAAGTTCGAAATTATATTCATAATAAAAGTTTTCTTTAACATAATACTCTTATGTCAATTTCAACATAGTGTACATAAATAAGTATGATTTAAAAGAAAAGAAAAATAACGTAAGTCTATAACCTTATTCAACAATGAATTCTACTTTGATTTAAGAATTAGAATATTAACAAAATTATGGTAATGAAAAAAATAAACATAGAATAAAAATATAAATACATAATATGAAAATGTAACATCCGGCAATTTGAAATAACGATGAAGAGA
>NW_006244624.1:0-564 GCF_000226075.1 Solanum tuberosum
GGCACCTGCAACTTCTAAAAATCTAAAAAAAAATTCCCTTCTCGAATTTGGGGTGTTACAACCTATGCATAGTTTCTTTGCCGACATACCTTGGTATTTTCTCTTCAAACACCGTTAACATTAGTAAGGTCTGAGCAATTAAGTGATCCATTTTTTTTGTTAGGTGACTACCAGTTGGGAGTTTGTACTCCTTTCGAATTTTGGCCTCTTATTCAAGTATTAATCATTTCCTTGACCTTTAGAATTTATAGCTGCAAAACATTAAAATATTATCAGAATACGATATGAATAGGCATTGAAGACACTAATTGTTTAACTAAAAAAGCCCCAAATGACTGAAAATCTACTATCATGATAGAATTAACATGCACCTAGGTCACTCTTGCTAGGTGGATGGCATACACCCCTAGGAGTGGACTGATTGAATGGGCTACCTTCACATATAAAGATCCTATTAAGAATCGACATGCCTCTCGATCAATCTTGCTAGATGGGTTGCTTACGCCCACGAGAGTAGACTGGTTGGTGAGGTGGCCTAGAACATTTCTACATACCCTCTAGTTC
>NW_006244625.1:0-564 GCF_000226075.1 Solanum tuberosum
TGTTCTTCATGAATGTGAAGCGCTTCACATTTATGAATTGAGTCTACAAAGAGTTCAGGGAACTGCACTTCTTTCATTAATCTAAAGTTGTGTCGTAGAGTCTATCTTTATAAAGATCATTCTCCTAAGTCGTGTTCTATTCTTTTCAGGATATGGCCCCTCATAGGGCTTGCGTAGGAAGGAAAATGGGTGAGAATGTGGAGCTCGAGGTTTCTCAAGTTTCGATTGATCCTTGGCCGAGCAAGTAGCTTATGCCAAATTTAGAGTTGCTTTACAAGTGTTGGCTGAAATTATGACGTCTCAACCCAATAGAGAGTCTAAGGCTCTCGTTAACCCAAATGTGGGTATGGTGATGGAAAGGATAAGGGACTTCACTAGGATGAATCCTCCACAATTTATTGGGTCTAAGGTTGATGAGGATCCTCAAGATTTCATTGATGAGGTGTATAATGTAGTGAGTGTTATGAAATTGTCTACGATTGAAAAGGCGGAATTTTCCACTTATCATCTCAAGGGTTTTTCTCAAGTGTAGTTTGAATAATAGAAGAGTGAGAGAGCTATTTA
>NW_006244626.1:0-563 GCF_000226075.1 Solanum tuberosum
AGTACCTAGTGAAATTCTCTCGCTAAAAAGTGGTTATTGGAGAAAAATAGATGCATGTCCTCGTAATAACATTCACAGTATGTTTTATGGTATCCATTCCTTGGCAATTATACACGGGGCATTTCATTGGGTTGCTATGTCATATAATGCTTGTTTTGTGGTTTCATTTAATATTTCCCATGAAATGTTTGGAGAGATCATACCATTGCCAAAGAAAATGTGGTTGTACAACATTAATATTGGTGTTTTGGAATTGGGAGACATGCTTTGTGCTTATACTACCGAATATTATCAACGGAAGCGTACTTTTAAGTTATGGATATTGAAAGATTATGGTCTCAAGGACTCTTGGAATGAAGTTATATCTATAGTAGATCCTAATATTATTATAGCCTCCCCGAAATATAGATTTGCAGATGGTGAAGTGTTAATCTGGTGCAAACATTTTGAAGGTGAGGAAAATTCATTTAGGACACAAAGAGGACCTTTTACATTATTGCCTCGAGGTTACATTCGGAATGGATTCATTTTCACAGAGAGCTTGATCTCTCCAAGGTTACTTA
>NW_006244627.1:0-563 GCF_000226075.1 Solanum tuberosum
CGAATCCAATTTTGACCGACCACATCTTCATCTTTAGAAAAGGAAAATTGGTACGGGCTTTAGGAGTCATGGCCGAACCCTGGTATCAGGTTTCCTACATATCTCAGGCTATATGAGAATTCAGGCCACTTGTAGTTCGATACGCTTGATTTGACGCATGATTATTATGAAAGAATTCAAAAGCTATCTCGATATTGAATTATGAAGAGATCGAAATGCTTGAGAATAAGATTTGAGAGAGGATGTCGGAATACAACCGAGTTTTCAACATTGATCCCGCCTACATATCCTTAAACCTTAGGAATCAGGCTGTTTGTAGTTCGACTCGATCAGTTGAAAAAGGAAATCTATTATGCTAGATAACCCTTGGTTCTGGAAGAGTGACAAATAAGTCGAGTATGAAAAAGAGGCTTGCAACCTCTTAGCCATGAATGTGGGGCCCTTCACACCCATAATTAAGAACTTACACGGACATAATTTTCAAAGCTCTTGGTGCATTGTCACTCAGATTGGAAAGATGCCTCCCAGTGAACCCATAATTTTCCGGATGCGAAATAGGAACT
>NW_006244628.1:0-563 GCF_000226075.1 Solanum tuberosum
TTGATATCCAACACCTGGAACTCTACGTTAAATACTGCAGGACCCACCTGGATATCTAAGTTCACCGCGCCCAATGTATCTCTTTGCACTCCATCAAAAGCTCTCACATTGACTTGGTTCTGGTGAAGCTTTTCCAAGTCAAATTTTAGCTGCCTCAGAGTCGAAAGTGGGCAAATATTAAGACCGGACCCATCGTCGACCAAGATACGATTTATTATCTTGTCTCGACACTTACAAGTGACGTGCAGAGCCTTGTTGTGCATCCTGCCTTCAAAGGGCAGCTCTTCGTCACAAAAACTAATTCGGTGCCCTCGAACAACTTGGTTTATCATAGCCGCTAGACAGGGGCGGCTGGCAAGGCTTGTAAAAAAGTCTTTGGCCTTAGGCCCCCAATTTTAGGGGGCCTCATTTTTTAGTTAATTAGGTAGGATTAAATTAAAAATAAAATAAAATTAGAACTAAGACAATAAATGTGAAGGCCCCATTTTTTAGTTAATTAGGAAAGATTAAATTTAATAAAAAAAAATTTGTTAGAGCTAGTCAATAGTGTAAACGGCTAAATG
>NW_006244629.1:0-563 GCF_000226075.1 Solanum tuberosum
CTGTAAGGCCCTCATATGTAGCCTCCTCATCGACACTGAGCTGCTCCTTATCAGTCTCTACCTCAGACTCAGCAGCAACCACTCCCTCAGCTCGAACCTTCTCTCCGATGGTAGCCAGAGGCACATCCATATTAGCTGGCATGTCGGGGATGTCCACAGTCCCGAAAATCATGGACATATATGTGGACTTCATCTGGTCCACGTCCTTCCTCAACTTAACAATCGCGGCCATTAGGTCCGTCACCTCATCAATAGCCCCTTGGCCTTGCTCACACACCGCTATCCGTGCCGCCAGGGCATCAATAGACACACTCAGGGGTGTCACAGAAGCAGTAAGGACCCTCTCAATCATACCACATACTGTGGCCTCAAGCTTGTAGGCACGCCTATCAGCAGAATGGACTAGCTTCCCCATTCGTAGTATCGCAGCCTTGGTGAGTGGAGGTCAGGAAGTAGCAGCAGCAGTAGAACCAGACCTAGGAGGGAAGTGAGTGGGTGATTAATAACATTTCAAAGACATTTCATCCAATTCTAAGCGTCAACAGTCGTTAATCAGTATAAAA
>NW_006244630.1:0-563 GCF_000226075.1 Solanum tuberosum
GGTTGGGAAATTGGAGTGGAGGAATTAAGAGTGGGCTGGGTTATTGGGAGTAAGAATTGGGCCTGGGAAATTTGGAAAAGGGCCCAATACTAGGGTGTCCTAAAGAGTTAAAGGAAATGTTAGATTTTGGCCAAAATTGTAGTAAAATTAATTAACAATTTGGCCAACCAATTAAGGAAGTAGTCGAAAGAATTAATTTTAGAAGATTAGGCTACAATTCGTATAAGACAAATTAATATAATTAATCTATGAGCTCTTTAATCTTAACGAAATAAAATAATTAACTTAACCGTAAAGTATTCAATTTACATATAAACTTATTAATCCGAAAATGAAAACCATAATTCAAACCAGAAAATATCTATCTTATCAAAGCAAAAATCTTTGATATAATTTTCAAACATTTAGAAAATATACTAATTGCGTATATAATTAATGAAATATATTTATTATTTAAAAAATATATAAAATGGCTAAAATTACTTTAAAATAAACTAGAAAAATATTTAGATTTTTTATAAAATTAATTATTCTAAATCGTTTGAAAATTAAGAAGCTCGGAA
>NW_006244631.1:0-563 GCF_000226075.1 Solanum tuberosum
GGATAACTATTGTTGGACGGAAGGAGTACTATATGTACTGAAACCTATATAGTAATAACATCTCTTACATGTGTTATTTATTAAATTTTATCTTTGCTTTTTGGGCATTGAGACAAAATCGAGCTTAGTGGCGCAAAGTTATTTTTAAATGGGGAAACTAAACAAATACTTCATAAAAGCAAAATAATCACAAATATATACCACTTTACATTCATACCCCACTAAGTAATTACACTATATACCTCCCCCCAAACTAATTTTGTTTAATTGATATTAAATAAGTATCATATACAATATTGGTATTATTAAAACTGATAATTTCGCTTAATTGATACTAAATGAGTATATATATACAGTACTATATTGGTATCATTAAGGTTTTTTGTTCAGAAATTATTTATTATGCAATGATATTATAAGAGTATATGTATATTGTTGTTATATCATTAAAACTTCTTGTTCAGAAATTACTCATTAGGCAATGATATTATAAGAGTATATGTATATTGTTTGTTGTATCATTAAGATTCCTTGTTCAGAAATTACTCATTAGTCAATGATAC
>NW_006244632.1:0-203 GCF_000226075.1 Solanum tuberosum
TCGAGGGTATTTTAGGCCTTTTCCGTGTAAAAAATATTTGAATAGCTGGATTTTATAGGATCCAGCTCATCTCCATTTCTTTTCTCTCCATTTTCTCCAAGTTCCTATTTGGATTAGTGACACATGGCATAGGTTAAAATAAATGGTTAAGATTTAATTTCCCAAAGTAAACCTCTAACTATGATTTAATTAATATATACATT
>NW_006244632.1:230-563 GCF_000226075.1 Solanum tuberosum
ATGATTTAATTAATAAATACATTATATATTAAGTATTAAAATTATTATAATCTCACAATCTTAGCAACATATTATCTTGTCCATAAATATAGGGAAAAAAAGTTCTCTTCCTAATTTGTTTTTTACGTAGGATTTTTTTTTAAAATTTTCGTTTAGATAATTAAAATTTAAAAGATTAAGATAAAAAGATTATTTAAAAGAAAATAAAAAAAAAGATCTTACGTACAAAAAAATATTTAAGAAGAGAACTTTTTTTTTCTATATTTATGGATAAGATAATATGTGGCTAAGATTGTGAGATTATAATAATTTTAATACTTAATATATAATGTA
>NW_006244633.1:0-563 GCF_000226075.1 Solanum tuberosum
AGACGAGTGTCATCACGTCCATTTTTGGGTCATGACAAAACAAAAAATTCAACAATTTTAAAAGTCAAAAAATAATTTAAAATTCGTTTATATATGTATCTTAAATTAACAAAAAAAGAAATAAAAAAAAGAAGTAAACCAGCTAAAAAGATTCTTTAAAAATAAATATTACAAAATTGTATTTTGCAAAAAAAATAAATATGAATGATCAGTAATTTTAATTAATTAAAATTATTTAAAATTCATATTTTTTATTAAAGATAAAAATTAAATATTAATTTTTTGAATAATCTATTTTGAATGATCTATTTTAAAATTAAAAATTAAAAAAATTGAAATTCTTTATTTAAATAAAAATTGGAATATAAGTAGACAGTTTTAAAACTTCCCATTAAATTCCCACTCAAACACAAACTCTAAAATCCGATTAATTTAAAATTAATAATTAAAACAAATTATATTACACAAATTGTAAATTTTAATATTTTTACAAAGATAAAAAATAAAAAATAAATATTTGAATGATATTTTTTAATATTAAAAATTAAAAATAATAATTAAAT
>NW_006244634.1:0-130 GCF_000226075.1 Solanum tuberosum
ACTCTTTCTTCTCTCTGATGCTCAACAAAGCTACAGCTCTTTCCAGTTCATCAGAAGCAATCGAAACTATCATCTTCGTCACGCACCAGTCATCATCTGTCTCTATCATATTGATAGTGGTGCCTCCATG
>NW_006244634.1:324-563 GCF_000226075.1 Solanum tuberosum
TGGATGAATATATCCTGCCGCAGTTAATCGCTCGAACAGCTTTGTTCGGCTTTCAATGAGCGGAGTGAAAGTTCTAGCAGGCTTCTTCTCAAATCTAGGACGGGAGGGATCATAATTGCCTTGTTGAGGGGGAGCCATTTGGCGATAATTTGGAGCATTCGGACGGGGGGCTTGGTATCGAGGATTTAAGTTGGTTTGGTAATTTGGTTGTGGAGCTTGGTTGTTTGAGGGGGTATTTT
>NW_006244635.1:0-563 GCF_000226075.1 Solanum tuberosum
CGACGTCGGCTAACCGATAGGTGCAGGCCACGGGCGGTAGGTCTAGGCCACATTCAACGTTGGTAGACCAGTGTGTGCAAGTCACGGATGATACAAGCAGGCCACGTCCGACGTCGGCAAACGGATGTGTGCAAGCCACGGACGATGATGGTAGGCCACGTCCGACATCGGCTGACCATTATGTGTAGGCCACAGATGATGCAAGAAGGCCACGTTCGACGTCGATTGATCGATGTGCACAAGCCATCGCCGATGCGGGCAGTCTACGGCCTATATCGATTGGCCGATGCGCAAATGCCATGCCCTATCTCACCTAACTTATGCGCTTAGGACACGACCTATGTGGGCAGACAACGGCCTATGTCGTCTGGGTGATGCACGTAGGCCACAACCGATGTTGACATGCCACGGCCTATGTCGTCTGGCGGATGCGCTCAAGCCATGATCGATGATGCCTGGTTGATGTGAGTAGGACATGGCCAATGTTGCCCTGCCAAAGAGCACAGGCCACGTCTAGTGCGTGCAGGCCTTCGCTGATTCTACATGTCGTTGGCTGACATTGC
>NW_006244636.1:0-563 GCF_000226075.1 Solanum tuberosum
GGCTGATTCTGTCTGCCGTTGGGATGACGTTGCCAGTCCGGTGCGTGTAGGCCACGACCGATGTCACCCATCCGATGCGTACACGCCACGATTATTGCATGCAATCCTTAGCCAATGTCGCCTGTCGTTAGCCGATGTGCGCTGGCCACGATTGATGTCGCTTGTCGATGCGTAGAGGTCTTGGTTAATGTTGCATGCAGTTGGCCGACGTCGTTTTCCAGATGCCCACACACCACGGTTGATGCATGCAGGCCTTGGCCGATGTCGCCTGTCGTTGGCCGATGTCGCCTGTCGTTGGCCGATGGGCGCAGGCCTTGGCCGGTGGCGCCCAGCCGATACGCACACACCACGGCTGATGCGTGAAAGCATTAGCTGATTCTGCATGCCGTTGGCCGACGTCATTTACCAGATGCGCACATGCCACGTCCAATGCGTGCAGGCCTTGGCTGATGCCGCCAATCGTTTGCCGTGTCTCCTGGTTGATGCGCACAGGCCCCGACCGATGGAGCTCTTGATTCCGTTGCGCAGATTCTTACTTAGAGTAGTAGGCATCGTTTTTCCAA
>NW_006244637.1:0-563 GCF_000226075.1 Solanum tuberosum
TGGGTGCAATATTGGACTTGAACTTGGGTTCTACGAGCCATAGAAACTTTGATGGGCCATAGAAAGGTCTCGTGGTAAGGAAGCTTTCAACTCAACTTTGAGCTAGGGTGTTCGTGTGACCTTGAGTCATATCCAAATCTATTCCAACACTAAAATATTGACCTTTTCACATATGAACAATTTAAGAATAACCCGATACAATTTTCCAAGCAAATAAAGAATGGTTTCGGCCTTAACTTAGAAATTTTTGGGTTGTTATAATATCTCCCCCTTAGAATTCTTCGTCTTCGAATGATGGCTTAACAGAGCATGAAAAGGGTATGAAAATGTTTAACAACCCAATATATTTCAAAATACACATTAAAGTCATAAAATCAAAACACTGAAGGAGGAACTGAATTGAATGAGTACTTTATGAAGAGTTAATACCTTGGACAGGAACTAAATCGGAGGAAAAGAGATGAGGGTATCTCTTCTTCATATCTTTTTTTGCCTCCCATGTAGCCTACTGATCAAATTGATTTATTCACAAGACTTTGACTGATGCAACCTCTTTGGTTCTC
>NW_006244638.1:0-563 GCF_000226075.1 Solanum tuberosum
TTTGAGAAGTTTGAGTACTATCTCTTTTTAAGAAAAGCTGAGTTTTGTAAAAGAATTTCTAAAATATGATTAGTATGATAAATCGAGTATGTCATCAATGTTTAAACAATATGGTCTCTAAATATACCATCAATGTTTAAGCAGTATGAATATCCCGAGTCATCAATGATCATATTAAAATATGGTTTTGAGATGTTCTCTTTAGAAAGCGTTTTCAAGAGCCTTTGGGCTAAGTTTTGAGTAATTATCTCAACTAAAGAAAGATGTGTTTAAAACACTTATGAGCTAAAGTATTTTTGGGAGTAGTCTTGAGCACCGAATTGGGGATACGAGTTCATATTAACTCAACTCTCCATAAGAACCATGTAGCCAAACATGGGATTTCTCGGGTCATACTTTTTAGATGATCACGAAAGTTCAGCTAGCGGATCCACTAAGCAATAGCGTCCTATATGACGGCAAAGTATAGGACAAGTTCTGGCAGCGTGGACAAGACGTTGTATCACCACTTAGACATGTAGTGGCTTTCGGTTAGAGAACTCCCACAGTAGAAATTGCATGGT
>NW_006244639.1:0-563 GCF_000226075.1 Solanum tuberosum
ATTGCTCAAAATCTAGCCCAAAGGCTCACTTGGAAACATAGTTCCTTTTTCTTGAAAACTAGCCCAAAGACTCTTTTGGAAACATAGTTCCTTTCTTACTCAAAATGTAAAATACATTTAGAAACTTCTTTGGGAATACTTAGTTCCCTAATAGCTTTTGAGAAATGAACTCAACTTTAAACTCTTGACTTAACTTGAAACTCTATACTCTTTGCTTGACTTGAAACTCTTTACTTGACTTGAAACTCGAGCCTTAAAATGAAGTTAAAACATTCAATAAAGACTCTTGAACTCACTTTAAAAACTTGCTTGACTTGCTTCTTAACTTCCAAGCTTAACTCTTAACTTCACTTGACTTGGAAACTAACTCTCCTTGAATTGGATTTATGGATTCAAGGTGTTTGATCACATGTTATGGATGAGTTCGACGTTTAGACGTACCTTGGAGTGTCGAAAACAACTATAAAACATAGATACATTACCAAGGAACATGTATGAAAAAGTGGGGAAGGAATGGGGAAACTTCACGCTCTTGGCGCTCTGAGAGGCGCGGAGCGCCAGAC
>NW_006244640.1:0-562 GCF_000226075.1 Solanum tuberosum
CGGACCCCCATAAGCCCCCAGCTAGAAAGAGCGACCCTGGGACACCCAACCAATAGCACACTCCGAGCCCCGGTAGAAGGAGAGGCCCGGGGGTGATCGCCGATATCACCGAGTCTACCCAGCCAGCGATATGTTCCTAGCCCAATTAGAAAGAACGACCCCGGGGGTGATGGTATCTCCAATAGGATCCAATCCAACAACAACTACCTTGGAACGCCGTCCACTCTAAGAGATGACAGAAAAGGCTCCAAGCCTATACTATCTCAATCCCACGCCTCTAGTGATGTACCAAACCTTTGAGAATGCGTCGGAACCGCAGAATGAGAGGGAGAAGATACAGAAGTGCAGCAAGCAGCAATAACGCCTAATATAAGGGTCAAACTATCAAACTCAAGTCTGCTATTCCAGTGTACAAGGACTTAAGTCATCCGAACGACGTCGGCAGAAAGTCAAGGCTATCCAGCCCACACGGGTCATAAGTCTAAGGCAATGCTAGCCTAACCTACACTAAGGAAATCATGCCTATGGTTAAGGATGAACAAGGGATACAATACATAGCTTA
>NW_006244641.1:0-562 GCF_000226075.1 Solanum tuberosum
AGCTCTTCGTCACAGAAACTAATTCGGTGCCCTCGAATAACTTGGTTTATCATAGCCGCTAGGTTGTCACTGTTGGTACCCACGGGCACATAAGTATCATCCAAAGCCTTCATCAACGCTTGCCTATGCAGTTGTGAACTCATCAACAAAGCCCATACATAAAATCTGAGCTGGTGTCTTCTCCAAATGCTTCACAATTGAATAATCTTTCGGCTGCATTTTCCTCCAGAACTCTTCGGCTTCAGCTTCACTAATCGGTCTTTTAGCCTGATCCTTCTTCTGCCCTCCTTGAGCAAACTCTTCCGGTGTGTAGCACCTGCCGGATCTGGTCATACCCTGGGTAACAGCCGTTTCAATCACAAATTTTGGTTGGGTAAGAGTTTCTCGTGGTACCAAGGCAACAGCCTTCTCAGGTGTCAGAATCACAAACTCTTTCTTCTCTCTGATGCTCAACGAAGCTACAGCCCTTTCTAGTTCATCAGGAGCAATCAGAATTATTGCCTTTGTCACGCACCAATCATCATCCGTCTCTATCATATTGATAGTGGTGCCTCCATGATTT
>NW_006244642.1:0-562 GCF_000226075.1 Solanum tuberosum
TTGGAAGTTCATGCTTTTAAGGTAGTATAGATAGATATAAAATATAGATAGATAGATATAGATTTTGGTAAAACTCGAGTTATAATATGGTATATCCTTCTATATATTTAGTGTCCCTTCATATACCAGCTTTTAACACAACGCGCTTGGCTGAGGGCTATTAATCACTTCATATACAAACATGATGATCCCACCCCGAACAACTGATTTTTAATCACTGCATTTTTGCTTTCACGTTCTGTACTCTTATGGGAAGTTTGTATCTTAAAATAGTGTATTTTTTGTAGTTGGTGAACTTGCAAATTCAAAACCAAGGGTAGAAGAGCAGATTGTTTTGTTTCCAATAAGAAACAGAGATAAAGAAAATTCCGGGTATAATGAAAGTTTTACAATTTTATGAAATAATAAAAAAGGGGGGAAATAATTAGTTTGCTTGTTTTGATAAGACCTTCTGAAAAATTCTACATTGAGGATGAGGTCAAAGCCATACACTACAAAAAACTACTTTTAGGGTGTGTTTGGTATGAAAGGAAAATGTTTTCCTGGAAAACAAGTTGATTTT
>NW_006244643.1:0-562 GCF_000226075.1 Solanum tuberosum
GTGCCATCACGTCCATTTTTGGGTTGTGACAAAATTGGTATGATATTAATTTAAAAAAAATTACGAGCAACATTTTTCTTTCATCTTTCAACGTGTATTAATTTCTTATATTAATATTATACTAGTTCGTATAAATGGGATATGATTTTAATTGAGAAACTTATTGCAAATATGTTAATTTAATTTAATTTAATTTGAGGGCCCTTTTATCTTTTAGATCATAGCAAAACAAGGGCCCCTCTAATTTGCGTCGAACAATAGAAATTTTCGGGAAAAAAAACGTTTCTTACGAATGCTAATTCATTTTGAAAATTCGAACTTTAAGATTTTTAAATTAAGAATGAAGAATTACTTGAAACTTTGTTAAAATCTGTATTGATTCCTTATACATATATGATTGAAATGGATCTTAGGGTTATTTTTCTATTCTTGGTATCAATTGCAGGTTCGCGTGTGAGAACGATATCTATTATTTATTGTCTCCTTTCAATAATATGTGTTTCTCAACCACCCGCTTGTTACAAGAATGATGATGAGAATCAAAGTAGTCTTGTGAAAGCCT
>NW_006244644.1:0-562 GCF_000226075.1 Solanum tuberosum
TTTGGAGTCCCCGTTTGAGGTAATTTTTGAAAAATACATGCTGCCAAACCTTTTTTTTTTAGCTTGATTTGGAAATTTTGAAACTTGTTTTCTTAGCCATTTTAGATCCGATTTTGGTGATTTTAGAGGCTATCTTGAATGGTTTTTCGAGGAGAACATTGTGGTGTTGTTAGATTTTACTGTAGATTGCTCGTGTTTGGTAAATACACTACTATCCCATTTCGATTTTTGAGAAAATTTGGGTTTTAGTTGCATGTTGATATTGTGTTGTTCCCGAGCCCCGAATTGTGTCCCATTTTGGGACATGAGCTGGGAAAACTGGTTAGGACCCACTTTTGAGGTTAATTTCGAAATTTTCTGCACGGGTCCCACGATTCCTGTTTTGACTCCAAAATTGACCCGTCTCCGTTTGTTGTGATTTTGGTGTCTAAACGACTGTAATAACGTTGTGATCCTATTTTTGATAGCGGGGCAGCGTTTCGAGGACGTTCGGAAAGGGAAAGCTCCGGAGAAGTTATTTTGGAGCTCGTGTGATTGGCCTACAGGTAGGCTACGGTTTTCC
>NW_006244645.1:0-562 GCF_000226075.1 Solanum tuberosum
CAAGGAAAAATAGTGACACATGATAATTAAAATAAAGGAAAACACAATAGTATTGGTCAGCCGCCATGAGAAAGGTGATGGGGCCCACTTAAATTAATTAAAGAGTACAACTTTTTGATGGATATATGTGTCATTATGGAAATGTTGGCTGATTTTTTTGTCTAAAGAAGAAAAGGTACAATTATAAAGCATTGACATACAAAAGTTTTAAGGAGCAAAAGCTAGTAAATACCAAAAATACCCTCACATTCACACTTATATATAAGTAGTAGATATATATAGATTATTATTATTATTATATATGCATTTGTTTTGCTATAAATAAGGAAGTTGTGGAAAGATAGTTAAAAATATTTTTCCAAAAAAAAGGAATCATACACGTTTGAAATTAAAAAATAATTTAAACATAAAACAGTAATTTATTATTATGTAATTAATAATAATAGTGAATAAATAAGAAGATGACACGTGTATATTTAAAACAAAATTGATTTTTTTTACGGAATGCTATATATATAATTAATTATTAATTGATTTTTAAAAGCAAAAAATGTGAGATTAA
>NW_006244646.1:0-562 GCF_000226075.1 Solanum tuberosum
GAGAAGACTGGCACAAAATTGCTCACATTCCTAATTTCAGGATATAGTAGAAAGTTATTTGTAATTGTTTCTTTGTTTGTGAATGTCCCAAAGTGGTTCTTGGATGTAATTTTGTGATTTTCTTTTGGAAACAAATCAATGATTTCGAAGATCTGTTTCACTATTCGTATTATACTTGTTACTTTGTTGATAATCACTTTGGGAATGAATATTGTGGCAAATGGAAAAAAGACCAAAAAGAACAATTCATGATCTCTTTTTTTTTTCTGTCTGCCTACTCATAATTTATTTACTTTTTGTGCTAATAAAAATAAGTTATTTTTCTCACATTTTAATTAATCTTGCCCTGAAACTTGTTTTTCTTCAAAATTTTCACACATATGATTACAGCAACCAAAAAAGGAAACCCAAAGAGGGGGCAGATCATGGCCGGCAAAGCTAGGGTCTCGAGACTGAAAATGCCAAATCAATTGAATTTATTCAACAATAGTTTTTCTTTTATAATAAGCTTTACAAAGATCTATAGTACAAGTTGAGATATTATCTCATCATTTTTCAAAAG
>NW_006244647.1:0-562 GCF_000226075.1 Solanum tuberosum
TCATGATTGAACTCTCTTATCCAATCAAGATCATTTCAAAGAAACTCGGATATGAATTCAGAGTCCAGATTATCTTTTTTATTAAGACTATCTACATGCTGGTACATATGCATAGAGATGGCAGTTTTATGGACTTTTTTCAAGTGATTGTGGTCAAAGCATATAGCGACTGTATTATCGAGGTTTTTTTTGGAGAAAGTAGGCTCCGTGGACTGGAGAGGTTGAGGATGGTCTCTCAACTTCTCCTAATTGGTGACCCATGTGTCAGGAAGAACTTTGACAAGCTTTTCTGTATATATTTGCCTTGGGATCTGGGTACACTGAGTGGTTCCGTTAGTGGCATCTACATTTAGAAACAAAGCATATTGGCCACCTGGAAGGGATAGATAGAATGGTTTTGGACTCTCCAAGCCATCTGATAATGAAGAGTAGCATGCATGGCATCTCTAGCTTGAGGAGCTAGCTCCAAGTATTTGGACTTGTATCTTCAATGCTTCTGTTAGATACAGATCATGAAGGGACATGTTCAAGTTTGGAAATATCTTGACAAAGATAGTCCCTG
>NW_006244648.1:0-561 GCF_000226075.1 Solanum tuberosum
TTAAATTCTTTTCATTCAACTTGATCTCTCTTGTCAAAGGCGGGTGCAACTTGCAAGTCATAAGCACGGGGCAGAAATGAATTCAAGATCTAAACGTAATGAGTTAAGCCTTTTTAGGTATTAAACACTTTTTTTGTGTGTGGAGGGGTGGGGGGGGGGGATTTTCACCTAGTTTTCAGTACCCACATTAGGACGTCCACAAATTCAAATTAACATCATGTAAGGGGTAGATGTCACAAGCATTTGTAGTAGGCATCTAAAGCTTAATTCATTGTATTTATAAAATCATGGATCCAGATATAACATTTTTTTTAAAAACTAGTGATTTTTTTTTTCATGTATCTATGCTCTGTGTAAAAATTATGGGATTCAAATTGAACACGGTGCCTATAATCTGCATCCACTTCAACAGATATCTTAAAGGTGGAATAAAGACATATATATATAAATTGACTAAAACTTAAAAAATATCGTAAATCTGACCCCTTCATTTCAAAATTCAAAGTACAACATTGAGTTATGTGCTAAATGCCTTAAAGCCCGGATTGATCCATCGAGTTC
>NW_006244649.1:0-561 GCF_000226075.1 Solanum tuberosum
GTTGATCCAATTTTGCAAGATGTGATACTTTAAGACAGTGAAGATGACACAAAATTAAGAAATTTGAACTCTTTATTTATTTTGTTTAAGGCTTCAGAACTTGCTTGCTTTGAGAATTAATTGTGTGCTCTTAATAGGGTTAGATCATCAGTTGACTTATAAAATATGTTACTTCTTGTAATTTGAAAACTAGAATCCTCTTTGTAAGTACTGGCCATTAGGTTTATTAAAGTTGCACATCATTGAGCTTTTGCATTTTGCATAAAACATTTGTTATGAACATGCTTGTGTATCATCTAGGTTGTCAATTAAGAAGCTCCCTTGATGCTGAAATTATATGCAGGACATTGGCCAAATTTAATGTCCTTGACCATTGCAGGTGCATTAAACTACTGGGTTTCATCAACACACTGTTGACCTAGCAATGACGATAAATGTTATATCAGACACTAAATTTTCACACTCTCTTGGACTTTAGCAATTTCTAGGACTTACACTAGGAAAATATGGACTTTGCTCCATTTATACATGGTTTGAATCAGCATGAAGCTCATCTCTCCT
>NW_006244650.1:0-561 GCF_000226075.1 Solanum tuberosum
TTTTCTTAATACCTATGCTAGCTCTTAGCTCATGCTCATAAATTCCTTATTTTTGATTGCTAGACCCCTATAGTTGGTAAAATTCAACTTATGCAATTATATAAAGCAAAAATAGCCCAAATAAATCTTATCTTACTCTAGTCATGTCACGCCCCGAGCCTACACCCCAGACGTGGCTGGCACTCGTGAACTATTGATGGCCCCAAGTGAACCCTTGGCCTGGCTTACTTACTCAGCGGAAGTCTTAAACATAAGAAATATAACTCATGCAATAACTTAAAAGATAATAACTTAGCCAAAATGGCAACTCAAGTCTTAAACGTATACAACTGAAATGAATAAGACTAAAGAGCTATACTATATGTCTGACTGTCTATAAAGCCTCTAAAAGAAAGAGGGATGTCGGGACGAGACCCCCGATCTTCCTAACAATGAAATACTGAAAGCAAAGTAAAAGGGGTCCTCTGGAATGCAATGAGGCTCACCAACTGACTCTGAGTGCTCAACTGGATCAACGAGGCGCTGCGTGATGATCCTAGTTACCTGTGTCTGCATCATAAG
>NW_006244651.1:0-561 GCF_000226075.1 Solanum tuberosum
CCGGACCGGGGGTTACCCGCGATTGGTAATGGCACAAGCCTCTATTGAACCTAGCCTTTCAAGACTACATTTAGAATATTGTTCCATTTTTACCCTTCATTTGGATTTTCTATGTGATGAGTTCAAGAAATTTTAATTGCTTTGAATTATTTTCTATGTGATGAGTTTAAGACATTTCTAAATTATTTAGTATTGAAATTAGTTATTGTGATTAATATTTAGTTATTTTAAAGATTAATTTGACAATAATTAATAAGAGTATAAATGGAAAGCAATGTCTAATTTATGTCCTAAGCTTCTTTTTGAAGGGTGTGAAACAGCCCAACAATTCAATTATTTTGAAATGGAATGAGTAATATACATTATTAAGAGCATGTTTGGCATTGCTGTTGGGAGACCAAAAGTGTTTTTTTTTAGAAATAAGTATTTTTCTTGAAAAATCAAGTGTTTGGCAATTTTTTTAAAATTGCTTTTCAATGGAAGTAGAAGCACTTTTCTGTTGTTGAGAAGAAACTAAAATTTTATGCGTCTTAAAAAAAGCAGAAGCAGAATATATATATA
>NW_006244652.1:0-561 GCF_000226075.1 Solanum tuberosum
GGGTCATGACATCAAAGTCGCGCGTGCGATCCATCCTACAAAAGAGTGAACCAAGTAAGATTCCCTAACTAACACTGGTGAACCTAGCTCTGCTACCAACTTATTTCAGCCCAAAACCTCGAGTCATGATGGCACCTACCATAACACATCGGTAGATAAGCTAACCTATATCTCAGAATTACAAGTAACATGAGTGTTGGGTAGAAACAAAAGTAATAGACGATAAAGAAAACAATTTAACAAAAACAATGGAGATAAGGACAACGAAAAATATATACAATCAAAACAAAGATCCAATCCCACAACCTAGTAGTCACAAGTACAGAGCTACTAAAAGAGTACAAGTCCCAAAAGTGGATAAAAATTACAGACTTGTCTCAAATGCAAAATACTAGTTAAAACTATAAACCAAAGGAAATAGGCTGATCTAGGACGTCATAAGCTCACCCTCGGTCTCCGAATATCCCTGCAATAATCTCAAAATGAACGCTAGTGATTGGTGGTCGGATATTCTTTAAGAAAATTGATAAAGAGTGTAGTATGAGTACCAAAACAATAGGT
>NW_006244653.1:0-561 GCF_000226075.1 Solanum tuberosum
TAAATTCATCTTTCATAGTTCAAGACCCATATTATATAAACATATATTAGAAAACATGGGTTATGCATGGATTAATGGGAAATCAACTTAAAAACATGCATATCCAGGGGTTGCGTGGTTGATTGAATAAGAGATTATTCTATTTTGTGTTTAGTTATGAGTACTAATTAGACCCAGAATCCACCTTGTAGTAAAATGGTGGGAATATCTACCCCATATAACAGGTTGATAAGAAAAGTATCTATCATGTTCCTAGATTGTGTCATGTCATGTTAATATTTAAGAAACTAATCTAGCGACTTCAGGGAATCGAACTCTTGTCCCTGCTGGAGAGACATTGCAGTAACAACAAATGGATGTTTCTGGCATTTGCAATAACCATAAAGGTATGGTTATTGTAAATATAATTAATTGTGTTGGATTTAAAGTTCAAAGTGTAATAATTACTAAACCTTTGGTTGTAGCATCACAGGTCGATTCTTGGCAGCAACTAAATAGCAATAATGGTGTTGGAAACGAAAGTGATACTGGTGTGAGGTTTGGGATTAAAGATATGTTGGA
>NW_006244654.1:0-561 GCF_000226075.1 Solanum tuberosum
ATTAATTGTGGTTTGGATTTGATTTTAACCAATAACCGATTCAAACCGAACCATGAACACCCCTATGTAGAATGATAGAGTAGTTAATAAGTTTTGAATCGACTGAAATTGAAAAAAGATTGATTTGCAAATAAAATATATATTATATAAAAATATCTATTTGTAATATACGTATGACCATTATTTTTAAAAAAAAAAAAAAAGTTGTGTTGCTTGTATAGCTGATTTTGGGTCATTTTTTATATAAATAAAATCTTGAGTAGATTTGATGCAAATAAAATTATTTATTATATATTTATAAAATTATTTCTACAGGAATAGAAAAATGAGCAATTGAGTAGATTGAATATGACAGTGCTTTAAGAAAACAAAAAAGTAGTCATGACTTTTCTATAAAGTAGAAAGAAAATATGTTATTTAAGATAATTTATTTTATTATTATTACATAAATTGTAGAATAAATAATTCAAAAATTCTTTAATACTTTGATATAAATATAAAATAAAATAATTTTGCATTTTATCTGAAGATAAAAGAAATCTTGTGATTACTTTCGCTTAC
>NW_006244655.1:0-561 GCF_000226075.1 Solanum tuberosum
TACTTAATTATAGAAGAAATTTGCTTGTTATTTTTTTTAATTATATTTCAATGTGTGAAGCTTTAGTTTATATATTTGATACGTTTCTTAAAAGGTCAATTTTTATTTATTTTATTTTATTTTTTTCAAATAAGAAAAAAAATAAAAAAATATGGCTACTAATTTACTATATCGCAAACTATCGAACCATATCAAATTAATTTAGTATGATAATGGAATAGTAATTTTTTTGTAATTTTTCTTGCGCTGAGGTCTATTGGAAACACCTCTCCACGTTTCAAGATAGGAATAATATCTTTGTACGCATTACCATCTTCGGACCTCATCCGTAGAATTACAATAGTTATATTATTTAATAATATTGTAGTAGTTTTAAAAATCAAATTACTGAACGGAAATTTTTAATATCCTACCATGTATATCCCTAGTTATTGTCTTTAATATGATAGAGTAAAAAGTTATATATCATTAATGTTCACTGCTTAAAAGTTAAACCCGCAACATAATAACAATATAAGCTTAATTTATATATATATATATATATATACATACATACATACA
>NW_006244656.1:0-561 GCF_000226075.1 Solanum tuberosum
GACTCCAGAGATTCCTATGCAGCTCAGCTAATTTGTCTGTAACAATGACACATCCGCTTAAATTAGCTAGGAAAAAATGAGACATACAGTTACAACAAAGAACCAGACATTGAATGCCATTGCAAGAAGGATAGGCTTTTGTCTGACACCAAAGGGCAACCGAACAGTGAGATGATCTGAAAATGGAGCTGTACAACACTAGCCAAAGTTGCAATCCCTGAATCATTTGGAAACATCGAGTTCATTAAGTAACCAGCAAGAGTTTAAAATTTCTACTAAAGGTTGCATCAGTAACATGTCTGCAACCATCTATGATCAGAGACTCCAGAGATTCCTATGCAGCTCAGCTAATTTGTCTGTAACAATGACACATCCGCTTAAATTAGCTAGGAAAAAATGAGACATACAGTTACAACAAAGAACCAGACATTGAATGCCATTGCAAGAAGGATAGGCTTTTGTCTGACACCAAAGGGCAACCGAACAGTGAGATGATCTGAAAAAAATGTTGATCAGTACAAACATGAGTCAGGTTGGATATGATCAAGTGCGAGTTGATGA
>NW_006244657.1:0-561 GCF_000226075.1 Solanum tuberosum
GTCCCCCCTCTTGCTTCTTCATTATTCGACGCTCGTGAGGGGGAATGTACATGTCCTTCTTTTTGGACATTATCTCCAAGTCCTTCACCTTTTTGGTCAAGGTCTCCCGCTGAGTCAGCAATGTGGCCAAGTGTTGGTCCTTCTCAGTCTCCTTGTTGGTCTTAGCCACACAATCAAGGAGTTGGGCTGATGTTTCCTAGGATTGTCAAATCAAACAACCCGAAGAGAGTTGGTCAGCCACCATTCTATTTTCGGGGCCAAGACCCCAGTAGAAACATTCCAGAAGCATCTTATCTGGAATCCCATGAGTTGGGCACTGTTGTAATAGGGACTTAAACCTTTGCCACAACTCATAAATGGCTTCACCCTCCAATTGCTTGAAATTTAGGATGTTATCCTTCAAAATCATCAATTTCAAAGGAGGGTGATCCATTGGGTCACTGTTGCTACCAGATATGCTCCAATTCTCTGCTTAAACAGCAACAAAAACACCAAAACTAAAAATAAGTAGGTTTAACTATAACCAACAAGAACAAAATTCAACTTAACTAAAGAATCTTA
>NW_006244658.1:0-561 GCF_000226075.1 Solanum tuberosum
TGATAGTGTTCATTGACGACATCTTGGTGTACTCCAATTGAGGAGGATCACGATAGACATTTGAGAATTGTACTCGAGAGATTGAGGGAAGAGAAGCTTTATGCCAAGTTATCGAAGTACGAGTTTTAGCTCGATTCTGTGGCATTTTTGGGACACATGATGTCTAAGGAGGGTATTCAGGTAGATCCAGCCAAGATTAAGGCAGTGAGGGGTTGGACCACACCACATCGGTTATTGAGATTTGGAGTTTTGTAGGACTTGCGGGCTATTACCGACTATTTGTGCAGAGCTTTTCTACTATTACATCTCCCTTGACTAGATTGACTCATCAGATTGTGAGTTTTTAGTGGTCTGGTGTGTCACGACCCGAGTCTACACCCTGGACATGACTGACACTCGAAAACCATTATTGGTCCCCAAGCAAACCGTCATCCAGGCTGATACAAGCGGAAGACTAACTCAAGCATACATAAAGCTTAAAACTGAATTAAATCGGTTAAACTCAATTACTCAACTCATAAGGTCTAGAAAATACTCAATAGAAATACTTATAGTTTGTAA
>NW_006244659.1:0-560 GCF_000226075.1 Solanum tuberosum
CCTGCACTTATCTGACAATGTGCGTATCGGGGAATCGATGTCGGCCAACGGCAGGTAGCATTAGCCAAGGCCTACACGCATAAGCCGTGGGTTGTGCACATCGGCTGGGGGACATCGGCGACGACCAACGGCAGGCTGCATAAGCCAACGACTGCACGCATCTGACGTAGCATGTGCGCATAAGGCAAGCGACGTCGACCAATGTTAGGCCGCATCAGCCAAGTTTTGCACGCATCAATAGTGCCATGTGCGCATCGGCTGGAGGACATCGGCGTCGGTCGACGGCAGGCAGCATCAACCAATTTTAACACGCATCTGAAATCGCTTATGCGCTACGGGCAAGCAACGTCGGCCAATGACGCCTGGCCAGGCAACATTGGTCGTGGACTACCTGTATCGGCCGTGGCCTATGCACTTCGTTCTGCCGATGTCGACCGTGGACTGTGTACATCGGCTGTGGCAAGTGCACATCGCTCAGTCGTCGTCGGGAGTGGCCTCTCCGCAACCTCCTTGGCCTGCATACTTCGGTCAGCCGACGTCGGGTGTTGCCTGCCCACATC
>NW_006244660.1:0-560 GCF_000226075.1 Solanum tuberosum
CCTCTGGGTGCAACGCGAGAAGTCCTAGGGTTGAGAGCCTCATATGTTGGATTAGTGTCAGCATCTGTGTCCTCATCAATTAACCGGAAACTAGGGGCAATAGATTTGGACTTGCCCCGTTTTGAGTAGGTGACCATCTTCTTGGGTGCCAAAACTAACCATATGCAGCAAAAGAAACTTTTAGAATTGGTAACTACCCTCAACTAAGTCCACAATTTTTTTATTGATAGATGCTACAGTGGTCATCAACGGAGGAGAACTACGGTGCGTAGACTGATCTACGGTCCGTGGATCGCTTCCGTGGATCAGGGAGCCTAACATATAGGTCGCAGATAAAAACCACGGAAGTGCAGAACGGTCCATAGATGGATCTACGGACCGTAGTCCACCGCCGTGGTTTCACACTTTGTGAAAATTTTCATGTGCATCCAGTTACGAACCCCATCTACAGTCCGTAGATGGATCTACATTCCGTAGATGGATCTACATTCCGTAGACGGGGTATCGTGGATTCCATCTGTGCTAGGTATCCTATATTTTTAGCCTGAGTTTCCAACATC
>NW_006244661.1:0-560 GCF_000226075.1 Solanum tuberosum
CCCCCAATGGCAGCTAGTATCTGTACGAGCATTGCCTTTATACCTGGAGCTGCCACAGGTTCGGGCGATGGCTAAGCTGGTTCTGGGCCCATCAGTTGTTGTTGTGCTGGAGCTGCTGGTGTCTCTATCACCGGCTACGGAGTTTGCTCTCGGTCCTGGGCTGGTGCTGCTCGAGGTCGGCCTCTACCCCTAGCTGGGGCCCTACCAGGCGGGCGAGCCATCCCCGTAAAGGAGTGGAACAAGTATGATTTTCAGAAACCGATAAGACACATAATACCCGACATTGATACAAAAGCGACACGGTCCTAAAGACATTTTGTAGCCTCCCGAAAATAAGTAACGGATGTCTCCATTCCGATCTGCCGGAATCTACTAGACGTTAGCTCGGTACAAGTGAAACCGACGAACCTGAGGCTCTGATACCAATTTGTCAAGACCCAATTCTTCAGTTCCTCATTGCGCCTACTATATGACCCACCTGTAGGAAAGCCGACCCATATCCCAGAACTCGGAGTAATGGGATTTTAGGGTAGAAATCAACCAATCAACCTAAAAATCGT
>NW_006244662.1:0-560 GCF_000226075.1 Solanum tuberosum
TGCTTGAATTGGAATGCTTGACACACATCATTCATAATTCGAACTCCAATTCCTCCTTCATCATAAAGGAAACTTAGGTTTTTCCACGAGGACCAATGGTATTTTTTCTTGTCATTCCTCCATCCCCAGAAAAAATCAGCCATAATACCTTGTATTTGCTTCATAACAGTGGAGGGTGTGGAGGTAGCTGCGAGAATGTGAATGGGGAGTGATTGTAACACATGTTTATTGAAGGTTACTTTGCCCCCAAAACTCAATAATTTGGACTGCCATCCTGCAATTCTGTTCACTACCTTGCTGATCAGTTCTGTGAAATGAATTATCTTAGGCCTGCCAACAAATAAAGGGCATCCTAGATAAGTAAGAGGAGTTTCTTTTTGGTGGAAACCTGTGTATTTTTTTATCCTGTCGCAGGTGGTTCTGAAGGCATTGGAATGCAGCATGAAGTGGCTTTTTGCTTTGTTAATGAGCTGGCCAGATACCCTCTCATAAGTAGCCAGAGTATGCATGATGAGCTTAAGAGATTGCTTCCTCCCAGACGTGAAAATAATAATGTCATC
>NW_006244663.1:0-560 GCF_000226075.1 Solanum tuberosum
TCGATATTCAGACACGTGATCCCAATAAGGTCCATACGCGGATTTTCCTTCAAGAAACCACTCAATTTCTTGTTCGAGTGTGATAGGGTTATCTTTGAATTGAGAGATGGTTTCTTCAAGCTTTTTAGTGTAATGCCATGTTGAAACAAATGTGTCTTTTGGCTCTCTACATATGTAAATGATCTTACACTTTGAATCTATTATAGATTGTGGCAAACAAGTGTATGGAAGATGTGTGCCTAATAATGGGAACCTAGTATCATCAAGAGAAGTAAAATTGATGTCACAATCAATTTCTAAAGTTGGTATACAATCATGAGGAAGTTTTGTGAGTATAGGATTTTTAGAGTCATCAAAATGATGTCTTGTCATAATAGAAAAGACCAAAGATTTAAGCCAAGTGGTGCCTGTTTTTAGAGAACCACAAAGAAAAATATTAGAAGGTTGTGCTTTGAAATTTTCTTCCACACATAAAATTGATTCTAAAAAGGCTAAAGGGAACCAAAAGCCTTTGTATTGATAGTAATCAAAAGAACTAAAATTTTGAGATACTTCTCTTC
>NW_006244664.1:0-560 GCF_000226075.1 Solanum tuberosum
ATTCATAATTGATTAAATTCATATTAGATCATTATCATGTTTTTCTGTCACTACTTGCATCGTACTTTAGCGGATACTTCCTTCTTATCAGCGCCTCAACTTTGTTTACTCCCCTAAACGGCTTTCCTCGCCTACCGGTTTCAACATTAGGATGGCATGGTATAGAAGTTTTCTCCCTGTTTCCAGTGTGCTAATAAACTAGAAATCATGATTCAAATAATTCTAATACATAATAACTAACATAAATTTATTCAATCATATATATGATATTCAGGAATATATGAAATTAGTTCTGCATATTTTTTGAACAATATACCTTTGCCTCTTGCTTAGCCATGCTATCTGAAATATCTGATTGGATTTCAGATTGTTGTTCCATTAACTTTAACGTATTTAGTATCTTAAGAGAGAGTGATTTTTACAAACTAAGTTTGAGAGAGTTTTTTGAAAGGTGAGTTTTATAACTTAGGCATTGCCTGCCTTTATTTTTACATGTGCCCTCCTTTTTATAGAAAGGAATCACTACGTACTACCCATCCTACTTACTTTACAAATACTAC
>NW_006244665.1:0-560 GCF_000226075.1 Solanum tuberosum
CGCATCTACAATGAGACTAACAACATTGACTCAACCTACACCTTTTTTACTCTAAATATTTCAGTAACTTGGTATCCAAGAAAGGGCTTTTGCATTCTGATCAAGCACTGTTTAATGGAGGAGACACTGATGAGCTTGTTAAAACCTATAGTACAAACCTAAGGACTTTTTCGAAAGATTTTGCTGAGTCTATGATTAAGATGGGTAATATCAAGCCATTGACAGGAAATGAAGGCTAGATTCATGTTGATTGCAGGAAGGTGAACTAATGAAATCAAGTGTATATGTTTCAATAATTTGATTATTTTCAATTGTAATTGTGATTTTTATTCATTTGTAACCATTGTTGTTTTTGAACTAAAAAAATAAGTTTATTGTGAACTGAGAGTTGTGTGGTAATTTGTGTTTTTTCCCGAAGACATTAGATTATGTTGTTTTCAACTGTCCAGTAAATTATTATTTAGTATAGTCGAGCTATGTCTTGAACTTTTGTACTCGAATTTTTTATAGATGCTCCTTCACTTTGTTTTAAAAGCTTAGGCTTTAGAGTTTTGTTAATC
>NW_006244666.1:0-560 GCF_000226075.1 Solanum tuberosum
CTTTCCTGTTGTACCACAGCTGCTAATAGAGAACAAATGACCTGGTTCCTCACTGCATTCCTCTCCCAAATACCTCCCTACAGAGATCATACATAGTTCTGCTGGTTTAGCTAACAACTTAGCCATACCACTCTGTTGAACCACCTTAGCCGCAGGTGGTTTGATACCCCTCAAAGACACTTTGTGACCCATGATACTGAACTCCATCTTAAGTTGTTTGAAATTCCACATTATGTCCCCCAAAGTAATCAGCCATTGAACCCCAAGAACCATATTACATCCTCCAATAGGTAGCACGAGCATGTCAGAATCAAATGATACTTGATACGCTCAAATTACACCTCCTTTCAGAAGCATAAGCGATCGTTATCAAGTAAAGAACCCAACTGTAGGTTGGGATCGATCCCACGAGGAAAATGGTTTAGACTTTACTTTTAACCAACAATTATATTCAATTAGTCAAATTATTTCCAGAAACAGGTAATAAAAAAAAGGGGGTTTGTGCTTGTGTAACATTGCCTTTCACAGATACTGTAACCCTCATAGTCCTAAAATCATGC
>NW_006244667.1:0-559 GCF_000226075.1 Solanum tuberosum
GACCAAACTATTTTACTGATCAACAGTATAGTCAGATGATGAGCATGCTAGACAAGGGTAAATGAGTTGAACAAGCAGGCACCATGGCAGGTAATGCTGTTTCTCATTCTTTACAGAATTGTACAGATGCTTGGATAATTGATACTGGAGCCACAAACCACATGACCAGTAATTTGCACTTATTGACTAATGTGACCAACACATATGACACAATGAGAAGTAATGTGTTTCTTCCAAATGGTAAGACAGTGCCAGTTGATTACCAAGGAACATGTCAAATTGCAGGTGGCTATGCCATGGGAAATGTCTTATATGTGCCTGATTTCAAGTATAACTTGTTATCAGTATCACAACTAACAAAAGAATTATCTTGCTCAGTGATATTCTTTCCACACTTTTGTGTCTTCCAGGACCTTTATACTGGGAAAGTGAAGGGGATTGGTAAGGAAGAGGGTGGCCTCTATCTCTTACAGCCAAAAAATTCTGAGAAGATTTGCAGTAGAACAAGCAGTAGCAGCCTTGTAGAAAAGGTCATAGATGATGTTCAAACATGGCATAA
>NW_006244668.1:0-559 GCF_000226075.1 Solanum tuberosum
TATGCACTTGAAAAAATGAAAAGAAGGTATCCGAATCTTACTTGGGACCCACAATTTTCCCAAATAATCTGCGTACGTCTTTTGATTAATCATTTAATATGTTGGATAATTAATCATTAAAGTTAGTGCTTATCTTTTATTTCTTTAAAAAATATTTTATTTTCTTTCCCTAGTTTTAATGACCATCTTCATATATTTAATTTTTGTATTCACTTCTCAATTTTTTAATAAAAATAATAACGTTCGGTTGGACTCTAAATTGATCTAGATGCCTAATTAATGTTTTAATTAGTTTTTTTCTTAAAAATTTAAACTTGCCAAGTCATTAAATTTCACCCAAAAATATAAAATTAGGTGAAGTAAAGTGACTTCTAAAAGGTAAAAATTAATTGATTGTTTTAATGATCAATTACTCAAAGTTGAAGACTATCTATATGAGCAATCAACTCCTTTCCTCTTTCTTCTTCATCTCCACAACCTCTATGATTTCTATTTTTCCTTTCTATTTCTGTTTTAATTTGCAGAATAGTAAGTAAAATTAATTTGTTAAAATTAATAA
>NW_006244669.1:0-559 GCF_000226075.1 Solanum tuberosum
TGGCTATGTCAGCCTGTAAAGCAGATAAGTCTGTGGCTGGAGCTGATCGCTCAAGGACTCGCAATTCAAAGGCGTCAAGCCGCTTATTAACCGCCAGGACCTTACGGTCCATCATCCCCTCCATCCTGCGCTCCACTCTAGCCTGGGATTCAGCAATCAATTTTGCATCCACGGCTGGATGTGAAGCAGCAGTAGTGGGCCATCTGTGCCTCTAACTTTTGTACTCTGGCCATCGGGACCACCGTCGCTCCTAAATGTAGTGTGGACCGGGAAGAACTAGGAGCTACACTAGCTGCCTGAGAAGAAGAGCCTGGGACGGTATCGGTGTGGTCTGGGATAATGGGGTCACCGCCCTGTGCCTGCCCCACAGTGTCAGCAAGATCGGGGCCCAAGGGGGGTACCTCAATCTGGGGCTCTCTGCGAGGTGCTGCCACATTTGCCTCATCTCGAATAAGGCCGATGTCCAATGCCCCTGTAGGGTGGACTAACCTGTCACAATGCCAAATCGGCACTCCAGAGTCCCTGCATAAATGAAAAATCAAACATGGGAAAGGGTAAG
>NW_006244670.1:0-559 GCF_000226075.1 Solanum tuberosum
AATCCATTCTATTAGCATTCACAGTCTTCGCCAATATCGTTTGATCTCTCTCTAGGACACTTCAACTTGACCGCTAGTCTGTGGATGGTAAGGAGTGGCTATATTGTGACGAACACCATATTTCTCAAGTAGTGCCTTGAACAACTTATTGCAAAAGTGAGAACCTTCATCGCTAGTAATAGCCCTCAGTGTACCAAATCTGGAGAAGATATTCTTTTCAAGAATGCGGTTACACTTTTACATTCATTGTTAGAGAGCGCTACTGCTTCCACCCATTTTGATACATAATCAACCGCAACAAGAATGTACTTCATCCCATATGAACTCACAAATGGTCCCATAAATCAATGCCCCGTACATCAAACAATTCTATCATCAGTATAGGATTCATAGGGAGCTCTTGCCTCTTTGAAATCCATCCTTCTCTTTGGCAACGATCGCAAGACTTGGCGAAATCATGAGCATCTTGGTGGATGGTAGGCCAATAGTATCCACACTGCAAAATCTTATGCGCAATCCGAACACCACTATGATGCCCACTAACTGGTGATGAATGACA
>NW_006244671.1:0-559 GCF_000226075.1 Solanum tuberosum
AACAATTTATAAAAACGAAAATTCAAGTCACTTTTTCACCTACTCTGATTCTCTAGAGCCTAGAAAATAGCGGTCCTAATCAAATCTTTCATTCAACCAGTTCAACTAATTTTCTAGATTTTTTTACATTTCGTTCGATTTTATTCCTTAGACAATTTTAGATACACATTAAATGGGTCATAAACATTCGAGATTAGATTTAGCCCCTGAAGATTCCGTCGACAACTCAAAATCATCACGGATGAGAAGACCAATTTGAGACTAATTTGTGACACCAATTTGAGAAACCTCTCTCTCTCTTTCCCATTCTTTATTCTTTCTCCCTCTAAAACTTTCATGATTAATTTATGATTTGAGTTTTTGATTTTGATTCTTCATGGGGTTTAGAAGAACATGTAGGATCGTTCTTTAAAAATGTAGAAGAAATTATTTTGTTTTAATTTCTTATAGTAAGTTTGAATATATTTTTTAAAATATACAATTACTTCACTTTGATTGTTTTACTATTGAGTCCATGACTTTTAAAAAAATTAATTAATGGGTATGTTTTTTTTAAAAA
>NW_006244672.1:0-559 GCF_000226075.1 Solanum tuberosum
TTCCCACTTCCAAGTAGGAATGCTAATGTCTTGGGACGAACCTCCCAGTTTCTGATGCTCAACTTTCACTTGTTAACAATTAGGACACTTAGCCATGAATTTTGCAATACCATTCTTCATCCCATTCTACCAATATATCTCCCGCAAATCACGACACATCTTGGTTGGATGAAACCAAGGTCTCGCCATTACTAAAGAATTGATTTGGGAACTAAGTATCTTCATAAACAACAACACTTGCATATGACGTTATAGAGACTAGTTTATGGACACGTGATTTGCACGTGTATTCCATGTGAATTATTATAGATATGTTAGAATGACTCAAATTCCATGGTAACATGTATGTAATGAGTAAAAAAATGCAACAATTACAAATAAGTCTTTAATAATATGACCAAAAAACACCAAATGATGGAAAAATATACAACGTTAAGTACATAATTTTCCGAGTTCTTATCGACTCCTTCTTTCATATCCTATCAAAATTTAAAAGTCTTCTTCATCTACTTTAGCTATAGAATAAAAATGATAACCTTGGTAGGGGTTTCATGAAATA
>NW_006244673.1:0-559 GCF_000226075.1 Solanum tuberosum
CTATGAAAGAGTATAAGATTACATGTTTCTTCATGGTTAAAATATACACATTTGTAGGAAAAAATAACTAGTTTCATAGTTGGTTTATTGATAGTTTACGTATTTATGATTGATATCTAAAAATAACTAGTGTATATTTGCAAAACCTTTAAAGTAGAGATCACATCTTATTTGATAAATTTTAACCAAATAAAATCTCTTATAAGAAGAAACTATTTTTTTGGTTTTTGGGGAATCTTGTGAGGTTTGGTCGAATTCATTTCCTTGGTTTTAATTTTATTAAGTGAAGATACGGATCTAGTGTCCATTTATAGAGTGGTAAAGTAATTTTTTCATGTATAAAATAATTAATGGTAGGCACAAAGCTTACTAGTTCTCTTCTCCACTTTAGCAATTGAAGATTATCATTGAGAATTTGGTTTCCTACTCCAGAACAACTATGCGCGAATATGAAAGAGATGTAACCTATGATCTCTGTAATTTTTTCGGATCTTTCATCTTTTATTTTGCTATGACAATTTCGTTGTGTTCATTCAGGAGTATAAATATTTGGATGAAT
>NW_006244674.1:0-559 GCF_000226075.1 Solanum tuberosum
TTTAGTGTGCTATTGTCCATGGACTTTTTGGTGATCTTGAGTTCAGATATAATTTTTGCCAAATTTTTCGTAGACGTTCGTTAAGACTTTTGCTATGGAGCCAGTTAGCCTTTACGGCCAAAACGTCCCATTTTGAAATTCAAATGTTACCCAGAGCAGGAAAATCCCCAATTTTGCCGATTTTCGTGTGCTCTAGTCCATGGACTTTTTGGTGATCTTGAGTTCAGATATAATTTTTGCCAAATTTTTCGTAGACGTCCGTTAAGACCTTAGCTATGGATCAAGTTTGCCCACGTGCTAAAACGTCCCATTTTGAAATTCAAATGTTACCCAGAGCAGGAAAATCCCCAATTTTGCCGATTTTCGTGTGCTCTAGTCCATCGACTTTTTGGTGATTTGGATTTCCGACATAATTTTTGCCAATATTTTTCCTGGACGACCGTTAAGGCCTTAGCTAAGGAGCCAGTTATCCCTCACGGCCAAAACATCCCATTTTTAAGGTCAAATCTGCCCCGAATTAGGTAAACCCCCCATTTTGCCGATTATCATGTGCTATAGT
>NW_006244675.1:0-559 GCF_000226075.1 Solanum tuberosum
CCATTACAACACATGGTATTTTCCCTAACGATCAGTACTGAGCAATTAAGTGAAATTAATAGAACCAGAGGAAGACTCCATAACTGACTATTTGTAGCATTTGCGCTTTTCAATAATTTGCAGCAATAGAAAATAGTAATGTCCCCATGGGTATATTGAATAGTGAAGAAGTTGGGATATGCTTAGATTGTCTACAGCCGTCAAGTAGTATTTTTAAGTTTTTGCCTTCTACATCAAAGTATACTCTGTGTTGTCTATTTGAGTTCTTATGGGCAAGTGTACAAATTAGTTAGAAAGTTCCATTTGGTGGTCACTTCTGTCGGATCGAAATGTCAACTGCATTCACTTGTGTACTCTCTGTAGTAAGAGATTATACATGTTTTGCTCTGAATGTCTACTGATTTTTATATTTTTAAGTTTTTTACCTTCTTCATTTCTTTTCCAGAGTACATAAGTTTAACTCCATTCACTTGTATATTTAAATTTATATGTTATATAACATCAAAGTAGCTATGATTACTTTAATGATTGAATTTGATATATTTACATTTAATTACAG
>NW_006244676.1:0-559 GCF_000226075.1 Solanum tuberosum
ATAGATAGTTGATATAGAATATATTTGAAGAAACCAAGTGGAACTGAGGCAACTAGAGGAAACTGGAAGAAAGTTGATCTCACATGAAGTACTCATCGTGACCTCATGAAACCGGGGTCACGATTGCATTGGCCAAGAATTTAATACCTTGCAATCCCGTGGTTAGGGTTCACGATTGCGTTACCCAATGACACTACCCATCCCGATCGTGTGAGGTAGTTTTAACGACTGCGAAGAGCAATTGCCTTGAATTTGGGTAGATTGGGGATTTCAACTACTTGATCCCAAAACCCCTTTTTACTATAATTAGCAGTCACTATGCAAAGAGGCATGCAAGGGAATAGAGGATAGTTCATCTTTCAGTTTAGAGTAGAGAAAAACGTGTAGATTTCATATTTTTGGCTGATATTATGAAAGCAAGTTGCCTCACAATTCACAATTGGGTTTGAAGATTGTTTGACTAATAGTAAAATCTTGTGTTCCCTTATTATTTCCTTGCTTTACATTGCTAAATAATTGTGGGTGTAATTGTGGTTTTTGCTAAAAATAGACAAAACTA
>NW_006244677.1:0-558 GCF_000226075.1 Solanum tuberosum
AGGCATGATTGGCGTGATCACTAAAATGTAATGCCCACAAAGGAGACTTATAAACCTACGGGGCATGTAGTTCTGCGACTATTCGGGTATGTTGAACCCTAGTCCACTCGGTATTAAGCTACTCCCAATTAGAATGTATTTAACAATTTATGACTGAATTTCTATAATACTTGATAATTCAAAATACTGATATGCAAACTCTGAGAATGCAACAATTATGACTGATAATGTGACATTTGTAAACTTAAGCATATATATCTTAAAATCACTGACCTAGCATGTGTAATTCATGAACTAAAAGAACTACATAGCTAGGGTTCTGAATATCATACAAGAAACTAAGCAATATCATGATAATCTGATTTGGATCATTATAACAGCTAAATCCCAACAATTTCTAACATTCAAGAAACCCTAAGTCTAGATAATATTAAGGGAATCAAGATTCTGACTGAAATTTAGGGACATAATGGGTAAAAGGAACCCACTAGTGAAATCCCACATACTCGGAGAAATCTTTCAATTTCGGGGATGGAACTGATGAAAACTCACTACGTT
>NW_006244678.1:0-174 GCF_000226075.1 Solanum tuberosum
CCTCAATTTCCTTAAAAATTCTGCACAAAAAATGCACGTAAGAAACTTTATAACTATATAATAATAGAAATTAGCAACATATATGTAAATGTTGGTAAGATTATTACGACATTTATTTTTTAACATTTATGTGAATGTCGATAAGAAATATATGACATTTATTTTTGACATTTA
>NW_006244678.1:461-558 GCF_000226075.1 Solanum tuberosum
AGATATATGACATTTACTTTTTTGACAGTTATGAAATGACACTTAAACTTTCTGACATTTAGATTAAATGTTGGTAAAACAAATTTCAAGACACTTA
>NW_006244679.1:0-558 GCF_000226075.1 Solanum tuberosum
CCATGAAAACATTTTCCTTCATACCAAACACACCCTTCATGTGTAGATAGAATTAGACCCTAGTCCTAACATATTGGGAAAATGAAACATGGGGATAAAACCAGAAAAAGAATAAAAAATGTTAGGCAAAAAAAATAAAAATAATGCCCCAATGCCTAATAAAACTAGAAAATAATTATTTCATTCTATAAATAGGATATATTAATTAACCCTAGTTCATTAAATTGAACCTCCAATTTTTTAGATTATGTCCTTTTCTTCAAGAGATTATTTTTTTCTAGAAGAAATTAGTAACAATATTTTGTCTGATGATCAACAAGGTCTTCCTACAATTTTACGACATGATGAAACAATTTTTCAAAGGCATTTGTATTCAGCGAATATTTATAACACAACTATTCAAGTGGATGATGATGAAGAAAATTCTAATGATTTTTCGGACGATGATGATGATGTTGATGATTATGATGATGATGAGGACGTGTTTGAGTATTTGAAAAATAGAACTTATCATGTTCCAACTGTGGGGTCCAGCCCCATTAGTCAAATTGTTGGTTT
>NW_006244680.1:0-558 GCF_000226075.1 Solanum tuberosum
AGCGCAGAATGGAGGGGATGATGGACCGGAAGGTCCAAACTATTAATAAGCCCCTTGATGCCTTTGAGTTGGCGTCCTCGAGCGATCAGCTCCAAGCATAGACCTATCTGCTTTGCAGGCTGACTTATCTAGTCTCCGGACTGACGTTGATTCCCTTCTTGATGCACCTTAAGTTGAGACTCAGGCTGCTCCTACTGCACTGGCTGATGATACAGTGCTAGAGGCTCTATTCAGTGGGACCGCCGAAGAGGGGCCTGCACCGACACATGCCAAGGGCAAGCGGCACCGCCCTCATCGCACGGAGGAAGAGAAAGCTCATAAAAAACAGCGTCGGCAGGAGAAGGAGGCTAGGAGGGCTTCAATTGCAGACGAAGAATTGCGCCAACGGAGGGTGCGTGAGAGAGCTGCTGGTGCATCGAGCTCTGCCCCAGTTGCAGAGGTTCAGCCTATTTTGAGGGACTTGGTGAGCACCACTGATGGTGCGGAGTAGTTGATAGAGAGCACTACTGAGGGTTCTAGGAATTCTGAGGTGGGCACTACTGAGGGTGCCCCTACTGA
>NW_006244681.1:0-558 GCF_000226075.1 Solanum tuberosum
GTGACTTTTTCGATGAGTTATGACATTTCTGAAAAGTATTGATTTTTCTGAAAGGTTGTGACTTGTCTGAAAAGACACGATAAGCATTTTTTCATACTATCCTTTGTTGTCTATAAATAGAGGGGATTTCTCACAATTTTAAACTACGAATTTTGTAAGTTTTCTATTCTTCTACTTATAACAAGGAAGATTGTGAGAGTTGTTCGATTATGCAATTACAATATTTTTTTGTTGGTAAATTAGATAGATCAATAAAAATTGATGCAACAAGGATAAAGAAAGAACTCAACTTCAAACCAGAAGAGTATTGTGATAATTAATATGCACTCATTTTCATAGCCATAAAATATACATTTGCATTTGCAGCAACTCTTACTTGACAAGAAGTTTAATGATTTTCGGTTGCACAAACTACAACTTCGTGTTCAGAATCTGAAAAGTCTCAAACTAATGGAGAAAAGTATTTGATCAAAAACTTGTTTGAAGAATCCAAACTACATTTAATAAGTATTCTTTCATTTTTAATTTATTTGTTGTACTTTTATTTTTATTCAGTTT
>NW_006244682.1:0-558 GCF_000226075.1 Solanum tuberosum
CTCTTCTTCTCCCTCGCGTGACCAGACGCGAAACTCGAAAATTGACCCGAAACACGTGCCCCCATCTCCTCCTTCAACGTCTCTCTCCATAGTACTAACAGAGCAATAGCAGGCACGCGTATTCGCCCTTTCCTCTTCCGGAATAGGGCGAAAATCTCAGAAAAAGAGGTCTCCCTAAATTGGTGAAAGATTTTTGGAGTTTTGAAATTCGGAATGGGCCTTGTCTCATTCCGATTTTTGATCCCTTTCCCCCCATTTTCGAACCCTAGATTCCCCCTTTAAATTCCCCCTCTTCCTCATTTCAAGGGGTGGAAGAAAAAAAAGAAGGCTGGAGAGAAAAATTGTTTAAAAACTTTTGAGTTATCATTGAAATACATAGGCTTTTTGAGGCGAAAATAGATCAAAAGGTCCACAAAACATTACGGAGTGTTTAGGTTCTATTTTTCTTTTCCAAAACGAGTTCATCAGAACCCTCGGAGTCGGGTCTTGGTAGTGAAAGCTCGTTCTCGCTCAGTTCGTTTCCCAGTTCCTGCTCAAAAAGAGGTATTTTCTTTCCCA
>NW_006244683.1:0-558 GCF_000226075.1 Solanum tuberosum
CTATAGTGTTCAAATGTCCTCACACAAAGAGTGATTCCATATTCACATAATGGCTTCACAGTTTAAAGCTTTGGAATTAGACGCAACGCTCACGCTCACAATGAAGAACATAATGCATAGTATCACCCATACGTTTACCCATATTTTCCAATCAACACTTGTTTTAGCTCACTTAAGATCAAAAAGGTCTTTTAAAGGCTTGTAATGAGGTTGAGTGCAAAGGTGTGGTCATTTAGGCTCACTGACTTTCATCCTCATAAAATGTGGTCCTCACAACACTTCCCTTCCTTTTCCTTTATCATTCTTTTGAGTGCTTATAAGTCATCCCTGTTATTCACTTCCCATGAATTGTTTGGAAACCCCGTTTGTTTTGTACTTTATTCCACCACTTTCTTTTTTATTCTTTCTTTTTTGTTTTATTTTTCCTTTTTTATATGGAGGGGTTCCATCTTTCTCAAAATCACGGGTAAGAGGAGACTTTCCTTGCAGTTCTTGACTTGCCCCTATCTTTTCAACACACCTCCAACTAAGGCTTTTGGCCTAAGTTGGCTATTCAAC
>NW_006244684.1:0-558 GCF_000226075.1 Solanum tuberosum
ATTCATAGTTAAGTATTTTAAGATATTTGGTAAATTTCTTAATACAAATACATGGTTTAGGCAAAACCTACTAGGTTCACGTGAACTCAGAATATTGTATAGCATTAACTAGAGAATATTACCTAGAATGCTTGGTAGGATTAACATTAACTGTAGAATAATTTGCTTCCTTTTATCTCTTATTTCTATTTTGTATAAATACCAAATGTAATCGTAGGTATTGAATCATCAAATTGAGATAAATCATTCTTCAATTTCTCTCGTGTTTTCTTTGTTATATACAACATTTTGCAATGTCTTATGAAGTATTTGATTTAAACAGTTTCTAGCATTCGGGGACCATTGAACTGATATGAACAAAGTTTTTAATATAGTTGCACTGCTTGTCATGAACCAGCATTCTCAAATACTCTAGATTGCAGTAATACAAGTTCATGACACTTTCTTCTATCAAAGACTTTTCAAATACCTGTATTACCGATACAACTGAAATGGTTGCTTGGCTTCAAAATTTGTACTTGTTCACAAACTAGAGAAATGATCAAAACAGAACAAGTA
>NW_006244685.1:0-558 GCF_000226075.1 Solanum tuberosum
TGTAGATTTCTTGAGATTAGGCTTATATATATGAATTGAATGAAGTTAAAGTATACATGGGAATCTATGTTTGGTATTGATTGAGATTGGGGATATATGATGAATTATGATAAGAATCACTTAAGAATGAAACATGTGGTTAGATTGTCTTGAGAATTAGGCATGTATGATGATCATGTGAAGTATTTCTTTGGGAGTAAGGCTTGTGGTATGAATGTGATTTCTAGGGCCTTGAGGGTAAAAGCTAATATGAATGAACTAGGAATATTAAGGCTTTGACATTGTTACTCTGGGCACTAATAGCCTGACAGACGGAGCGTCTGAGATGAAGACTTCACCCAGGCTTACCCTGGCAGGATGATAGTTTTACCTCTCTCTCTATTATTTTGAGATAGTTTATGTTATTTTAGTTGCATTTGAGGACAACTGTTTCTTTTTGTTGGGTGGGGTGAGGTATTTCCATACCAAACTCTTGTGGTTTTGTTTTGTTTGTTAATATTGGGTTGATTTTAATTGATATACATATATATATATATATATATATATGTTTTGATCTTG
>NW_006244686.1:0-558 GCF_000226075.1 Solanum tuberosum
TGAAGTTTATAACCTCTTGAATGATTAAAACTAAATGATATGTTTGCAGGATGGATCCTCCTTGAATAACCAAGGCTAGAGGAAAAAGCAGTTATACTCGCGGAAGGGGAAGATCATCCCCAAGTTCATCAAGATCGTCATACGGATCTTCATCAAGTAGTACTCCAATTATACAAAAAGGAGGAATGAGTTTATACAACTTAAACTCTAGAGCACAAGAAAAAGCTTCGTCATCAATACATCTGGAAGATATTCCAGAAAGTGATCCATTATATGCTAAACTACATGAGTTTCTAACTCAAAAGCAAGGTGATACTTTTGCTTCAATCGCCAAAGAAGAAGTTGATGATATCAAAACATATGAAAAGGTAGAGAAAAGAGAAATGATATTTCTCTTAGAAAACTCTGACATACAGAGAAAAGAAGAACCTTGGAAGATATTCCAGAGGTATTTAGTTAATGGGCTTTATTTACCGGGTGAGTCATACAAAACTCAGAAATATTATGAGACTTTGCTAATAGGCACAGGTGTTGAATTTCAACATTTTTCAGGATATA
>NW_006244687.1:0-558 GCF_000226075.1 Solanum tuberosum
TGAATTCTCATATAGCCTGAGATGTGTAGGAAACCCACTTCTGGGGTTCGGCCATAATTCCTAAAGTCCGTACCGAAACCTCTTTTCCGGTAGATGAGGATGTGGTCGGTCAAAATTGGATTAGTCAATTTCATTTTCCTCGGATTCCTTGCATCAATCCAAGTAAAACGAGGGACAGTTGTTGACACCCAATTTTGACCCTCCCCGATGTAAATTAATCGTTGAGCTTCTCCAATTTTCAAATGATTTAAAATCTTTAGTTTTGTAAAAATTTCAAGAAAATAAAATAAATATAGTTTGCAAGATATCTTAAATAGTTTCGTCATTTTATATATATGTATACATATAATTTTAATAATATATATGCTTTATATATTATATATATATAATTAATGTATTTCATTAATATTTAAAAAATCGTCTCAAAAAGATTTTATATTTTTATTTGTGATGGTTGTAATTTTTGAATTTAACGAGTTTCAGGAAATTCAAAATACTTCCAAGTTTTTTTTATTTATCTTATTTTTAAAAAAGAAGAGAGTAATTTTGTCATTTTAA
>NW_006244688.1:0-558 GCF_000226075.1 Solanum tuberosum
AGGTAAATGCTTCCAATGCCGACTTATATGCTCAACTACAGAAAGAGCGTCACAAAAATAAAAGGATGAGGAGGGAATTGGACTTATTGAAGAAACATGTATATAACACATCATCTTCAAATGAGCAATCATCTCAAGAAGACAATCAAGCTTATGCGAAAGAAAGTGGTGATGACTCTGATAGCGTGAATGATAGTGGTTCTGCCCATGATAACGTGAATGACAGTGGTTCTGCCCATTATAGCGCATCATCTTCAAATGAGGATTGAGATAGTTGATGGTACTATTTAGGTATTCTAAATTTGAGTTGTATTTTGTTTTTGTATGTTTAAGAATCATATACTATTGATCTTGCAGGTTTATTTTCATAGGAATTATGAATTCTGAATTCTTGTATTTTTGTTGAATGAAGTGATATAACGTGAATTGTGTTTTTTGTTAGTTTTTTTGCGGGTTTCTTTTCATTGGAATTATCTTGAGCAATACTTTCATATATATCCGCAAGAAATTTCCCTCTGTTTAAAAAAATTTCATTTCCAAACTCCTATGGATTTACTT
>NW_006244689.1:0-321 GCF_000226075.1 Solanum tuberosum
ATTTGTGATCCGGAATATAGCTTCCGTTGTGCATATTCTAACACGTCTCGTGTATAGAAAAACTCAATTTTGCGGTCCATACTTTATTTGAACTTATAAACACCTATAATTACCCATTAGAACTAACTGACATAACTAATTAAATCATCACAAACATCTACAAAAAATTTTGGTAAAAAATGTACAAGCAATCAATGTGTGCCATTCTAGAAGGCAAACAGTGTACACTACCATATCGTTTAGTACGTAATAAATTAGTGTGCCATGATAGACGAAATTGTGGGTCAATGAGTTTTCTTTCAAATGCCATCAATTTTGTAT
>NW_006244689.1:390-558 GCF_000226075.1 Solanum tuberosum
TCCATACCTCATTTGAACTTATAAATACCTATAATTACCCATTAGAACTAACACATAAAATTTATTAAATCATCACAAACATTCACAAAAAAATTTGGTCGTAAAACAAATGCAATCAATGTGTACCTCTGTAAAAGGAAAAAAATGTATCTTACCATATCGTTTAGT
>NW_006244690.1:0-557 GCF_000226075.1 Solanum tuberosum
ACAATATCCACTACTAAAAGAACTTTTGTCCGCGAAAGTAAGAGTCAAGAAGTACCTGAAGGCTTAAACAAGCTGGGGAACTGTGCCCGCATCTCACGCTCGGTCTCCCAGGTAGCCTCCTCAACTGGACGATGTCTCCAATGGACCTTAACCACAGGAATGGCTCTGGAACGCAACCGTCTGACATCTCTGCCCAAAATAGCAACAAGCTCCTCAACGTATCTGAAACTGTCATCCAAGTCAACTGCATCATACTGGAGCACATGGGACTCATCTGGAACATACCGGCGCAACATCGAAACATTAAAAACTGGGTGAATAGCTGAAAAGGCCGGGGGAATAGCTAACTAATATGCGACCTCCCCAACTGTCCTCAATATCTCAAAAGGACCTATACACCTGGGGCTAAGCTTGCCCCGCCTCCCAAATCTCATTACACCCTTCATGGGCGACACACGGAGGAATACTCTATTACCAACAGCAAATTTCAACGGTCAACGCCTACGGTCTGCATAACTCTAATGTCTACTCTGGGCTGTCCTGAGCCTATCCTGAAT
>NW_006244691.1:0-557 GCF_000226075.1 Solanum tuberosum
ACTGTTCAATCTAATATCCTGCTCCTTGGAATGCAAAACCAAAGTAAACCTACTTGAATTAAACTTAACATTCATATCCTAAAAACAATCCATCATATCAATCAAGAGAAAATTAATAAATATCCAGATCATATTACAAATATCACAGGGGGAAATGCATTTACAGATATTCTGTTGAAATATTAGGGAAAGTCAGTGATTTCCTCCTGTTAAGCTACTAAGGGGACTTACCAATTGGTGGCCTTTTTTCCTTTGAAAACTTTTCCAAGGCATCCCAATCCCTAATTGTTGCCAGAGCAAAAACTTTAAGCCAATACCATCGCTTTTCAGATACCTGAATCATCCAAGAAAATTAAAATTAAGGGCACTTTAAATTGGATAAATCTAGAAGTTGAACCCACATGTACCTAAAAGAGGATGCAGAAATCACTAATAAGACAGAGAAATAGAAGTACATCATCACTGTGAGCCAAAAGAGATGGTACAGACCTTAAATTCTGTTTTGACTTTCATGGCAGCACGATGGTTACCCAGCACAATGCATGTACGAATTGTAT
>NW_006244692.1:0-557 GCF_000226075.1 Solanum tuberosum
AAGTAACTAAAATAGGTTTAGTGGAAGAAAAAAATCTATTTTATGAAATATTCTAAATGTTTCCGTTAGTCTCATAACGGATATATTTTAATATATAACAGAATTATTTCTTACACTTTATAAAATGTAAGTTTTGCTTACACGTTGTAAAGTGGAAGTTTTTCTTACACTTTATAAAGTTTTAGAAAAAAATTTGTTTTACAAAGAAGAATATTTTTCACGTTTTGCATTAAATTATATCTCTTTATGAAGCTTTTGCAGTGTTTGTCATACAATTATATTGATTTGACATATCATAAAAACGAAAAAAATTATTACATTATGTATTTTTATTTTTTTATTCTGAAAACTTCTCCAAGCTTTATTTAAGGAAAAAATTACTACATTATGTATCATAAGTGTTAACTTGATTTGATCTATGTAGTCATTTGGAACCCTCAAAAAAGTCGGTCAATGATTCGTCACTATAGATAATCCACTCTCCAAAATTTACTTGTCCTTGTAACAAAAATGAAGTAGGTTATTTTCCGACTATAATCAAATTATAATCAGTACTA
>NW_006244693.1:0-557 GCF_000226075.1 Solanum tuberosum
TTTGTTCTCTATTAGCAGCTGTGGTACAACAGGAAAGGACAGTACAGACATGCAAGAGTTGCTACAGGATTTTTCTGACTTATTTGAGGTACCAACAGAACTACCACCCTCTAGGAATCATGATCACAAGATTGTATTGAAAGATGGCACATCTCCAATCAATATTAGACCTTACAGATATCCTGCAATTCAGAAGGATGAGATTGAGAAGCTGGTAAACGAGATGTTAGATTCAGGTGTCATAAGGCCTAGCACCAGTCCATATTCTTCACCTATAGTCATGGTAAAGAAGAAAGATGGTTCATGGAGAATGTGTGTCGATTACAGAGAATTGAATAATCATACAGTAAAAGATAAGTTTCCTATTCCCGTAATTGAAGAGTTATTAGATGAGCTACATGGTGCAAAGTATTTTTCCAAGTTGGATTTAAGATCCGGCTACCATCAGATTAGGATGTTTGAGCCTGACATTCCAAAAACTGCCTTTAGGACCCATCAAGGTCACTATGAATTCATGGTCATGCCTTTTGGCCTGACCAATGCTCCCTCTACATTTC
>NW_006244694.1:0-557 GCF_000226075.1 Solanum tuberosum
AAAAGTAAGCCAACTGACATAAGCTAGTATACAAAAAATTACCATTGAATGAGCCTCGTTAGATATTGTTGTACCATTCTGCTTGGCTTCGACATTATAATTTGAACTGCACATAAAATTTTAGAAGTTATAACAACAATAACTCGCAATAGAAATAATATTTATTGTGTAAAGTGAAATTACCTTGTTTTCTTTCTCTTAAATTTCATACTTTTCATTTGCCTTTTTTGCTTCTGAGAAGTAACTTTTTTGGTCTTTTGAGTAACTTCTAGAGCACCTTTCATTCTCAAAGATCTTGGACGCCCTTTAGTTGCCGTTACTGGAGGGTCAAGCAGAGTAGTATCTTGACTTTTTTCACAAGATATTATTTCACAATATTTTTCACTACCTGGACCACCTGATACAACACAATCTTCCTCTGATTCATAAGGAAGTTCATCAAGTTCTTCACACAATCGCAATAATCTTTGATGTGCAAATTGATAATGTTTTTCAGACTTTGTGGCTCGTTCAGATAGCCCAATAGAATGTATCATAATGTTATTAAACCATAAGGT
>NW_006244695.1:0-557 GCF_000226075.1 Solanum tuberosum
CAATGATTAGTACAATCATATGGAATGCTAGAGGAATTAACACCCAAGGTGTTATTGAAAGACTCAAAAATCTCAAAAATATTCATCATGTGTCTATGATTGCTGTTTTGGAACCTTTTTCTGATAGCAACAATATCAACATGTTTAAAAGTATGCTTGCAATGGATAATGCTACTAGTAACACCAACGGAAAAATTTGGCTATTCTGGACCAATGACATTTCATGCACTGTATTAGAAACGGATGAACAGCAAATCACGTGTGAATTAAACCATATTGAAGTCCAGGATACCTATATCATGACCTTCGTATATGCCAAATGTAAAGAACATCTCAGGGAACCTCTGTGGGACAGATTACTTCATTTGTCTGATAATAGAAATACTACTCCTTGGTGTACTGTTGGTGATTTTAATGTTATAACTGACATTGAGGAAAAATTGGGAGGTATACCTTATAATATGAGAAAAAGTCTTGGGTTCATTGGCACTATTGAGGCGTGTGGACTTACGGATTTGGGTTTTAATGGACCTAAATTCACTTGGTCTAATCAAAGG
>NW_006244696.1:0-557 GCF_000226075.1 Solanum tuberosum
GATAAAATACTTTGGTGTTTCTTTGACTGTTTTTTTTAAATCATTAAATGGTTAAATTTTTGGTAAAATACTTTGATATTTCAATAAATGACTTATGACTACACTCTTGGTTAACACTGAAACCAAAATAAAAACACACTATGTTAAAGAAAAAAATTGGTTTACATATGAAAGAAAAAAGTACCAAACTGGGTAAACACATTGGTATGTATACCAACTTGCAACTTTGAAAGAAATCCAAGCGATCATATAAAAGCATTTAATATAATTTTTCAATAACGATAAAACCCAATTTATACCTAAATTTATACCAAACTCATACATGTACAATCCAAACTCACACTATAAATTTATCACAATAATTAATCAAAAAAACAACCAAAAAAATGCAAAATCACAGAATAAAGACAATATCCAACGAACTAAAATACCATAAAACGCAACTAAAAGTACTATCCAAAAATTACAAAAAAAAATTCAAAAGCATAAAACATTCATGAATTATGTCTTAAGAAATTACGCTTTTTACTCCTTGACCCTCCGATTTGACCGACGAC
>NW_006244697.1:0-557 GCF_000226075.1 Solanum tuberosum
ATATATAGATATTTTAAGTTGCTAATTATTTTGAGTTTTAGTACGTTTTATGTAATTTTCATAAATATTACTCGGTCCTGATTTATGTGATACAAATGAAATTTCAAAAGTCAATGAATTTTTTATAAGTTTTTTTTTATATTATGTAATGACCCTAAAGGTCAATTTTGGAAATTTTCATAAAATGACCGTTTTACCCCTCCCGATAGTTGCCCCGAGTCCTAATTGTTGTATTTTCGAAGTGGTTTGAAGGAAAATTGATGAAAAGTTGAGTTTTTGGAAAGTTGAGTTTTTAAGAGTTAAAGTTTGGTTAAAAGTGCTATTTCGAGTCATTTGGAGTTTCGAGATTCGAATCAGATTTCCGTCGATTGCATCTGTTTAGAATGTCGAAACGGGTCTATGAGAATTTACGGAGTCGAATTTGGAGTTAAAACGAAGATTTGAGGTCCTAAGTTGCAAAAATTGTGAAATTTTGATCAAGAGTTGACTTTGGTCAACAAACGAGGTTCCGGTGCTCGATATGGGTAAGTAAAGGATCGCGTGTAATCGATATTGGT
>NW_006244698.1:0-557 GCF_000226075.1 Solanum tuberosum
AATTTTAGGTTCGGTCAAAAATTACGTGTCTACAGTTCTCTTTTCGTCTTTTTTCTTATTTTTATACATAACATCTTTTATTGTTAGTTTACCAACAATTCACATAAAAAATGTGTTTCCAAAAGAATCACCAGCTCTTGAAATTAATTGTGTGGCCGGTACAACCTATTACCTATTGTGTAATGACTAATAATTTAGAACACTAATTAACATATCGATGAAAATATAAGTCCATCCGTGCAAATAAATAAATAAATTTATTTGTTGACACATAGTTACAAAAACAAATTACATTGTCACATTTATTGCAAATTTCTAAATTTGGATATTAAATATTTTACAATCAAAATTAAAGAATCAACCATTTAATATTAACGGTCATTATATTCTAAATATATTCAAAGATTGATTTTTTTTAAAATTATGAATAGAGTCTCCATTAACACAAAAAAATATAGAATTATTAAAGAGAAAAAAAATCCATCATGTCTTTTCCAATTTCTCATATGTTCATACTTAGCCTTTTATTTATTACAATATCATCATTGAGTTCAACA
>NW_006244699.1:0-556 GCF_000226075.1 Solanum tuberosum
CTAAGTGAAAGCCCCAAAATTTTAGTGAAAAAATAAGAAAGCAATGTAATGTAAAAATGCAAATCTTTATTTCTTGGTGAAACATTAGAAAGAACAAAGAATAACTGTGGACAATTTTTTTTTTATACAAATCGGAAAGAGTACAAAATGGTTAGGAAAAAAAAAAGGAGTAAAGAATGGTATTCTAGTCATATACAACAAAAAGCTGCAACATTGTTTTTATAGGAAAGAGAAATTGCAGGTTCAATTAATTATTGTTGACCTTTTATAAAAAAAAATAGAAGTATTATTTTTAAATTTAAGTGGGACCAATAAGGGTAAAAGAGGAATTGTATGTTTAAATATTTGCCATATATGGAAATGTGACATTCTTTTTGGGACTGACCAAAAAGGAAATGTTGCCACATAAAATGGGACGGAGGGAGTATATGAGGTTTTTGATGGGCTTATAAATAGGATTAGTATACTAGTGGTGGTTAGTGTGTGTGAAAAAGTGATTAAGTTTAGATGTTTGTCTCACATCATATTTCACCTGATTCTTGACATTTTCAGTATT
>NW_006244700.1:0-556 GCF_000226075.1 Solanum tuberosum
ATAGCAAGGGTAAAATAGACACAAAAGATAAATTATCACTTTGATTTTCTAAATTTGACAAGTATTGTTAGATAATTATTTTTAGCATAGTAAACAACTATTATTGAATGGAGAAAGTGATAAATATAAATCTATTTGTGGTCCTCATGCATTATAATAGTATGCGCATAGCCGTTTAATTAAGATGTAGTATGAGATATTATTTTCTTTGAATTAAATCTTTATGCTTTTCTTCAAAAAGTTTCACTCAATTATACAATGTTTAGCTTCTCTTACTTTTTCAATTATATATCAATGTGAATTTTTATTTGCAAATAAAATGCAAGTTTCAGTTGACTGCATGCAAATCAAAGTCTTCGTCAATGCATGACGAGTCAGGGTGCTCTATATATTCAGACAAATGCCTTAAATTTGAGGGGCTTATTTTTTAGCAATAATATATTATTATAAAGATTTTGAATTTTTTTAAAATTTGTATTATCTTATTTCAATTATTAGTATAAAATTCAATTTTTTTTATTTTTTTTTATTAAACTCCAAATTTCATATCAAGTCA
>NW_006244701.1:0-556 GCF_000226075.1 Solanum tuberosum
AAACCTAAAACCTTAAACCCTAAACCATAAATCATAATCCCTAACCCTAAACATAAAACCCTAAAGCCTAAATTCAAACGATAAACCCTAAACCCTAAACCTTAACCTTTAATCCTAAACCCTAAACCCTAAATTTAAATAATAAGCCCTAAACCCTAAACACAAAACCCTAAACCCTAAATTCAAACAATAAACCCTAAACTATAAACTCGAAACCCTAAACCCTAAAGCCTAAACCCTAATGCTAAAACCCTCAATCCTAAACCCTAAACTATAAACCCTAAACTGTAAACCCTAAACCCTAAATCCTAACCCCTAAACCTACAACTCAAAACCCTAAACCTAAACCCTGAAACCCAAAACCCTAAATCCTAAAATTTAAACCATAAACTATAAACTCTAAACTCTAAAACCTAAATCCTAAACCTGACACACTAAGCCCTAAAACCTAAACCCTAATTTTAAAACCCTAAACCCTAAATCCAAAACCCTGAACCATAGACGTTAAACCCTAATCCTAAAACCCTAAACCTAAACTCTAAACCCTAAACCCTAA
>NW_006244702.1:0-556 GCF_000226075.1 Solanum tuberosum
TCATCTTAGGTAGTTCAAAACCCACATCATATCATCAAAATCTAGAAATCATGGGTTCGGCATGGGTCATGGGTATTCAACTTAAAAACATGCAATTACTTCAATTCATGCAATTAAAAGGAACCCATGACAATTGAATAAAAACCCTAATTTGATTTAGGAATCTAACTTTAAAAAATTGGGGATTGTAGGAAACCTATGGAGCAAAGAGATCCTTAGGTGAATACTATCATACCTTGGAGTTCAAAGCCCAAAAGCTATGGTGGAAATTGATACTTGAATAAAACCCTAGCTCTTCTTCTTCTTCTTCTTCTTCCTTAGACAAAGAAATATATAGGAGGGTGAACTTAATAAACTTTTAGGAATTTAGAAGAGTAAATTGAATTGGGTGATTTGGGGGTTAAAAATCATTATATAGGGCTTAGGTTTGAAAAGCAAAACGACATAGTATAGCATTAAAATAATTCGGGAAAAGACAAAAAAGCTCTAAAATATTAACTATCGGACCTCCACTAACGGTTCGTAGGTCCAACCATGGATCGTTCGGTCTAATCAT
>NW_006244703.1:0-556 GCF_000226075.1 Solanum tuberosum
TGGGATGTCATTATCTCTGACTCTGAGCTGATGATATCTGAATCTAAGGTATATCTTAGAAAAGCAACTAGCACTCTAAAGTTGGTCGAACAAGTCATCAATCTCGGGATGGGATATTTATTCTTGATTGTGACTTTGCTTAGTTAACGATAGTCAATGCACATTCTGAGAGAACCATCTTTATTTTTCACAACTAGCACTAGAGCACCCCATGGGGAGATACTAGGTCTGATAAAGTCCTAATCTCGAAGGTCTTTCAACTGTTCTTTCAATTCCTTAGGCTCAGCTGGAGCCATTCTGTAAGAAGGAATCGAATAGGCTGGGTATTTGGAAGGAGATCTATTCTGATGTCAATTTCCCTTGCGGGAGGAACTCCAGGAAGATCTTATGGGAACACTTCTAGAAACTCATTTACTACTGGGTGGCTCAAGAGTTGGGGTTTCAGATTTTGAATCCTTAACCCCAACAAGATGATAGATATACCCTTTGGAAATCATTTTACTAGCCTTAAGGTAATGAGAGATATACCCTTTGGAAATCATTTTACTAGCCTTAA
>NW_006244704.1:0-556 GCF_000226075.1 Solanum tuberosum
CTTATTTGGCTTATGTGCGAGATGTGAGTAGAGAGGGATCTTCAGTTGACTCAGTTGTTGTGGTTAAAGAGTTTGCTGATGTGTTCCCTACAGACCAACCTGGCCTACCCCCAGAGCGTGATATTGATTTTTTGATTGAGCTTGAGCCAGGTACTCGGCCTATTTCTATTCCGCCTTACCGGATGGCTCCTGCAGAGCTCAGGGAGCTTAGTGTTCAGTTAGAGGATCTCTCAGGTAAGGGGTTTATCCGTCCGAGTGTGTCCCCTTGGGGTGCTCCTGTTCTGTTTGTGAAGAAGAAGGACGGGACAATGAGGATGTGTATTGACTACAGGTAGTTGAACAAGGTGACGGTGAAGAACCATTACCCCATGCCTCGTATTGATGATTTGTTTGATCAGCTTCAGGGTGCCGCCATATTTTCTAAGATTGATTTGAGGTCCGGGTACCATCTGCTGAGGATTAGGGCAGCGGACATCCCTAAGACGGCATTTAGGACCCATTATGGACATTATGAGTTCTCGGTGATGTCGTTTGGGCTGGCTAATGCCCCTGCCGC
>NW_006244705.1:0-555 GCF_000226075.1 Solanum tuberosum
GTTCTGTAGTTCATGGACAAGGACTGATTGTTCAATTTGAAAACGGAATGTTGGCTTGCTCAGGGCAACATTAAAGCTACAATTAATTTTTCAGAGCCAAGCATAATACAAACTTTTTCCTTTTCTCCAATTGTTGCAACAATTGATCTCCCAATTGATCCTAATGTTAATTGTACTCTTCTTCCTACCTCAGGAAGACTTCAAGCTCCCATTTCACTTATTAGAATTCCCAACTTTGGTGAATTTATGGTAGTAGAGATTGAGGCATTTGACTATATAAATGAAGTATAGGCTCATCATGTCATTTCTATTTTCATAATAATGCATAACTCTTTGAGTTAAATAAATAGTACACCCTATTAATCATATCATATGGATTATGGAGTGAATATAAAAGGTCATGTATTTATGTCAACTATTTTCTAATATAATTTCCATTCATAGTACCTAAAACAAGGATGATATCATTCAATTTGTTTGTCTTTGTAAAATTTTAAGATGTCGCCACGTGTCTCTCCATTTAGTGTAAGGATATACATGATCTAAAAATATGAC
>NW_006244706.1:0-555 GCF_000226075.1 Solanum tuberosum
TATACAATGTCTATAGTGCAATGACAACTTCGAAAGAGTTGTGGAATGCACTTGAAAAGAAATATAAGACAGAAGATGCATGCTTGAAAAAGTTTGTGATCGCAAAGTTTTTAGACTATAAAATGTCAGATAGCAAAACTGTTGGATCACAAGTGCAGGAACTTCAACTTAATTATTTTTCATGATCTTATTGCTGAGGATATGGTAGTAAATGAAGCTTTTCAATTGGTTGCAATGATCGAGAAGTTGCCTCCTTCGTGGAATGATTTCAAGAATTATCTAAAGCACAAACGTAAGGAAATGAAGCTTGAAGATCTTGTGATTCGGCTCAAGATTGAGGAAGATAACAAGACTGCTGAAAAGAAGTCTTGTAAGAGTTCGACAATAATTGAAGTTAATATTGTTGAAGAAGCTCCTGCCAAAGGCAAGAAGAGAAAGAAGTCCAACGGACAGAAGTAAGAACAAGCCAAGAAGAAATTCAAGGGCAACTGTTACAACTGTGGTAAGACTGGTCACAAGTGTTGACACCCACTTTTGATCCTCCACAATATAAAT
>NW_006244707.1:0-555 GCF_000226075.1 Solanum tuberosum
AGGGGAATTACTAGAGCAATGATGGATGAAGTGCAATACTGATGAAGCTGGTAGAGGGAATCCGAGGGAGAGTTCATATGCCTTCTGCATCATAAATAAATATGGAGATCTTATTAGTGTAGAGGCTCGATGCATGGGGATTATTACAAACATGGAGACAGACGCTACTACAATCCTAATGGCATTAAGGAGATGCCAAGATCTTAATTTACATGATATAATTCCTAAAATTGACTCACTCAGTTTAAGGAAGATTAGTATGGATGAATGAAAGATACCATGGCAATTAGCAGTTCAGATTGAAGAAATAAGGCAGCTCATAAGACAATCACAAGTTACAATTAAGCATGCATTTAGAGAAGCAAATCAACTTGCAGACAAGCTAGCAAATGTGATGTTGGTTTAACAGATTATCCTAGATGCTAACAATTTTTTCTACAGCTTCCAATAGAATGTAGAAAGTTACTAAATATTGACATTGCACAAATCTCCAATCTAAGAATTAGAGCCAGGAGAATAAACAACAACATGCAATGATGTAGAGAGATTACCATA
>NW_006244708.1:0-555 GCF_000226075.1 Solanum tuberosum
TTTTGGACCTATAATTTTAAAATTTTAATGATTTTCAATGATAAGAACCTAAATGTCAAACCGATTAGATCCACCTCAATTTTCATAATAGTGCACCCATCATCCCAAAATTCTGGATACGCATCTACTTGCGCTAACCCTTTTTGAATGTTTAATTGAATATTATTGTAGGTGCACATACAATTGGATTAGCAAGGTGTACAACATTTGACAATAGATTAAGAAACTTCAATGGGACAAGTTCACCAGACACAACATTAGACACAACCTTAGTAAGTGAACTTCAAAATTTGTGTCCATCCACAAGTGATGGAAACAACACAACCCCACTTGATAGAAATTCCACAAATTTATTTGACAATCATTATTTCAAGAATTTAATCAATGGAAGAGGACTTCTTGAATCAGATCAAATCTTGTTCTCTAGTGATGATGCTATAACAACAACAACAAAAACCCTAGTTGAGACATATAGTAATAGCTCTAAGTTTTTCTTTAATGACTTTGTTAATTCCATGATTAAGATGGGAAATATTAGTCCTTTGACCGGATCGA
>NW_006244709.1:0-555 GCF_000226075.1 Solanum tuberosum
CGACAATTCTCAACATGTGAGACTTCGAATCACCCAACACCGAGCTAACATGAGTGAGATATGACCAAAACAATAATGTCAAAAACAAAAGCTCGAAAAAGGCACTGTAGTCAGGTTTTATCACAAAATTACCTCAAACGGGAACCCTAAACCACTATCCGAGCTCACCAACGCGTTGCCCTCGAAAAATCTCACAACTTTGCCTTTTGAATCGCCCAAATCGGTTGAGAGATGAGAGAGTTAAGAGAGTTTGAAGTTTTGGAAAAGTTTGCTGAAAATCTGCATTATATTACAGATTTTCTGCAACTTTTCCAACTAAAAACCCCGACGGGGTACTCCGATCTCGTTCGGAACCCCGTGCACGCAAACGAGATATGAACGAGATATGCAACCATATCAAAATTCGATATTCCAGACTCAACGGCGCAGTCGAAATTTCCATCATAGGTCATTTCGATAAAAAGTGGATCCCACTTCCAAGAGCCATTTTAAGTCAAAATCCACAAAAGGGGTTGGAAGGATATCGAAAACCTCGGGATACAAAAGAAGGGTCAA
>NW_006244710.1:0-555 GCF_000226075.1 Solanum tuberosum
ATTAAGATTTAAGCATTTAATTAATCATTAAGATCTTCAACAAAGTCTTAATATCTTGTGTGGATAATATTCATTACCACTCTATCCACAATCACTAACCATCACCATTATTGTTGTCAATCACCAACCATCTTTGTTATCACGACCACCATTGGCAACCAACATCACTGCCAACCACTTTATACAAGCTCATTCGAAGGCAAATATCATTACACGTTCTATCATATGGAATACCATGAACTCAATGTTTGGTGAAAAATTATATTATACTTATTGGTTTGAACCCCTATTATATGTTTTGATAAAGGTACAATTGTTGAGTTCAAAAAAGATCATGAGCTAGATTTGCTTCGTCTAGCTTCATATTACCTATACTCTAGGAAGAGGCCTTGTAACATTATACTTGTGGTGATTAGGAATACGGGGTGGGGATACGATGGTGCTTTATAACATGGTAAAAGTTTTTACGTGCTCTGCCCCATTTTTTTTACCATATTGCTCTACTTATAACCACCCCAACCCACATGACTAACTCTATACAATTTAGTATTCTCT
>NW_006244711.1:0-555 GCF_000226075.1 Solanum tuberosum
CTTAGAATGAAGGGTTTAGGGTTAAAACATCAAGGTAAGACTCCCCAAGGACCAACAAAGGGTCATTGAGGAGGACACTAGGACTGACCTAAAATCTTTCCAAAAATAGTCCACCCACGATTGGGAACCCACGCCCCATAGGGTGACTCACGTCCCGTGGGTGAGGGGTCGTTGGTTAGGATCCCAAAATAGGCTGCAGGACCACCACCCACGAATGACCAACACGCCCCATGGATCCACCCATGGCCTGTGGGAATGATCTCATGGGTGAGTCAGTGGCCAACTAAAGGTGGTTAAGTGAGGGGTAATTTTGAATATTCCAGAATTAATTAGTTATTAAGTAACATCGTTTTGAGTTAATTTAGACTAACTATATAATGATTTAAGACCTCTAAATTTTGTCATCATCTTCATAATTCCAAAATACCAAATCACAACCAACTTTTCGCTAAAATCCTCTCTCTAGAGCTCCAAGAAAGAAGAAGGAGAAAGATTAAGCTAGGGTTTAAAGTAGCAAGTTTTTCTACTCAATTTCTTTGAATATTCATAGCTAAG
>NW_006244712.1:0-555 GCF_000226075.1 Solanum tuberosum
TGATCTAAAATTATGTTTAATATAAAGTGTAGTATATTTATGTAAGTTGTTTTTTTTTTTTTTTTAAAATGTGAATGTTTATTATTCTATTTACATGTAGAGATAAGTTGACATTTGTAAAAGTGATATGTAGTAAAATGATATGTATATTCAAGTGTAGGAATTTATAAATTCTATAAAAAATAAATAAGTAACATTTGCAAAAGTGGTAATAGAGTATAACAAAATAATAGGTCATGTGTAGAGAATAATAAATCTAAAATATAAAATTTATACCTTTATGTGTATGACATATATATATGTATGTACCTTGTATTTACAACCTGTTGACATATTTAAAATTTTGAAATAGCATGTTAAAAGATTAAAATGTTTTAGCAATATTTGATCCAAAAAAAAAAAACTAATAATAAGAATAGTCAATATACTTTATAAAGAGGTGATTGTAAAGAGTATAAAAAAATAAAATTTGAAATAGCGTGTTACAAGATTAAAATATTTTTAGCAATGCTTGGTTCGAAAAAATAAGACTAGTCAATACATTTTGTAAGGGGT
>NW_006244713.1:0-554 GCF_000226075.1 Solanum tuberosum
GTTTAGGTTGGAGGTGTTGATGAGTCCAAGATTTGGACTCATTTGTGGCTTTGTTTATATAGATTTAATGTACTCAATTGCCTAATTGATGCACTAAACTGATATTTTTTAGGTATATGGATGGAGAAACAAAGCAAGGACATTTACAGGCAAAAAGGAACAACACAAGCTGAAAAAGGGGAGAAAAGCAAGCCTGAAGATCGCCAAGAGAACTTGGCGAATCGCCAGGTCGCCCCTAGACCGCCTAATTTTACAGAACACTGAGCCTGAAATTGGAAAAACTTTGGCGAACTGTGTTCTCTATCGGTGAATCGCCGACTGCATCGGCGAAGGAAAATTGTACCGTCGAACGCACTGATCAAGACCAAGACGAAATTGAATTGGCGAGCTAAAGGACTAAAAGGTGCATTGCGGAAGTGATCGGTGATCCCAATCTAGATCGCCTAAAGTTACAGTATCTCAATGAGGAAAAGGTGAAGAAGAAAAGGGTGGTGGACAAGAACGATCGATGAGTCAGCGACTGGTTGGCGAAGCCCGACTTTCCTCGCCGATCA
>NW_006244714.1:0-554 GCF_000226075.1 Solanum tuberosum
GCGCCTGGATGAATAGAGTATCTGGAATTATGGGCTTTTGTGAGAATATGCTGTCTCAATTCACCCATTCAGGAACACACAATCTACCTTGATAGCGAAGTACACCATCTCCCCCTTGGGAGAAAACCTCTACTCTCTGATTGTGGACTGCACCCTTAAGCTCAAGCAAGATTGGATCACTATCTTGCTTTTCCTTAACCTCTACTACTAAAGAAGATTCTGCCCCATTCTGAACCGTTACACCACCATCTGATATGCTCAAAAGACGAACTCCTAGGCAAGAAAGTCTGTGAACATCCTTTGCTAGCTCTTTTCTTTCTTCCTCAACATGTGCTACACTACCCATGGATAATCTTCTAAGAGCATCTGCTACTACATTGGCCTTACCAGGATGGTAATGCACGCTCATATCATAATCTTTGAGGAACTCAAGCCACCTTCTCTGGCGAAGATTCAACTCTTTCTGGGTGAATACATACTGGAGGCTCTTATGGACTGTGAACACATTTACATGAACACCAGCTCGAGGTCATGAGTTGGATAATTCTTCTCAT
>NW_006244715.1:0-554 GCF_000226075.1 Solanum tuberosum
ATTTATAGTAAATTCAAGTTATAATTAATTATAAGTTTTAATTAAGTTGTAATTTAAATCCCTAAAATTCTGAATTCAAACTAGCTAGCTAGTGTCCCAACTTCAAACTATTAGTTAGTTCTAAAATATCAAATATAATTCAAACTATTAGTCCTAAATTCCAAATTCAAACTAGCCTTAAAATCACAAATTGAAAGTACTCCTAAAATTCAAAAATCAAACTATAGTGCTAAAATCCTAAATTCAAACTAGTCTTAAAATCACAAATTCAAACTAGCCCTAAATCACAAAATCTAACTAGTGCTAAAATCCTAAATTAAAATTAGCTAGCTATTCCTAATCCCAAATTCAAAATATTCGTCCTAAAATCTCTATAATAATTCAAACTAACTCAAATAATACCCAAATTCAAACAACTCCTTAAATACCCTAATTCAATCTAATCTTACAATTCCAAAATCAAACTAATTAACTCAAGAAATACCAAATTTCAAACAAATTCTAAGATACCCTAATTTAAACTAACCCTAACATTTAAATTTTCAATTCACAAT
>NW_006244716.1:0-554 GCF_000226075.1 Solanum tuberosum
GTTGTTTGATTTGATGAGAGATGTTGGTAAATGTCAAGGCAATATTTGTCAATTGAGTGTACAAGGTGATGGAGCTTGTTTTATGCTTGATGATCATTGCATTTTGATTGGTCTTAGATTTATGTATAATTTCATGTATTGATGAATTGGAAAATAAGATGTTATCTTGTTTTGGAGGTTGAGTAATTTAAGTCATTGTTTAAAGTCTGATTACCTGAATTATTCATATCTTACTTATTAAGTTTGTTTATAATTTTCATGAAATATAAATGCAAGTGATGTGATTAGAGAATTTGGGGAAAAATAGATTGTATTTGACTTATTAATTTAAAAAGCGTTTTGAGCAAAATTAGTATTTGATCAAATTTTTAAAAAGTCTATCCGATTGTTTTATTCAAGAGTGCTAATTAAAAAAAAAGAATTTTTGGGGTGAAAACTACTTCTTTAGCTTTTGAAAGTAAGTTTCTACTAATGCTTTTCAAAAATACTTATTTTTCTCTAGAATAATTTGGTCAAATACCTTATTTTATAAAAATAAGCATCCTTTTTAATAA
>NW_006244717.1:0-554 GCF_000226075.1 Solanum tuberosum
GTCGGTTAAGACAATACCACCATCCAAAAATTACCCATAAGATCACCTATGTTGCTCGGTGAAGCATTATATTCGTTCAGTATCAGGGAGGCATCATCAAAATATTCATGCATCGCGGAGAAGTCATGCATAGCAAGAGAAAGAAGTCATGCATGAAGAAAATTCATGCATAGCAAGAGAAAGGATCATGCATTGCGAAGAAAATTCATGCATAGCAAGAGAAAGGATCATGCATTGCGAAGAAAATTCATGCATAGCAAGAGAAAGGATCATGCATTGCGAAGAAAATTCATGCATAGCAAGAGAAAGGATCATGCATTGCGAAGAAAATTCATGCATAGCAAGAGAAAGGATCATGCATTGCGAGAAAAAGAAAATTCATGCATCGCTGGAGAGGGTCATGCATTACAAGAGAAAAATTCATGCATCACAGAAAATAAATCATGCATCGCGGGAAGAGATTTATACATATCAAGAAGAAGAAACCATGCATTGCAAGAGAAAAAAGTTATGCATCACGGAGAAGTCATGCATTGCAAGAGAAAATTCATGCA